>NC_091233.1:5675035-5752535 GCF_040958095.1 Procambarus clarkii | reverse complement strand
ATATATATATATATATAAATGTGGGGAAACTCCAGGCAGCTATTCTCTTTTTTAAATTGACTTTAATAAGATAAACTTATGTCTTATTTATTTTTCTTAGAAGAATTAATTGAGTGAACTGTATGTACTTGTAAACTGCCTGAAATTATCTCACACACTATGGGGGGGACAATTGGTAGCCTAAACCACTTTGAGAAGGCTCCTTCTTAAACTACCAATTGTTTACCTTTTATTATATTATAATATTATACCACATATGGTGGTCTAATCTACTAGTAATAATTACTAATTATGACTACTACTACTACTACAAGAATAATGATGGCTTAGCTGAGCCTGTAGAAGGGGCCTGCTTAGGCTGTGTATATGAAGCATCAAGATGGGTGTGGCCCTGCCTCTTTGTGCCACGTAATGGCGGCAGGTGGGAAGGACAAGGCTTGACAAACAGGTAGTTAGTTATGTGTATGGACCACTGTCTGCACAGATTCTTGCTGCTCCTCTCACATTTTACCTGTATGGGATGCAAGGAATTAATCAAAGTTCCCTAAACATATCACTTACAGGTATGATATGAAGTGTGAGGGCTGGAATGGAGTACACGTACACTGTGTTGTTTTCTTCATACATCGTGACCGACTTATTTATAAATGAAAATATGTGTACACTATAATTTCAAATACAATACTTGATAAGCCGGATACGGTCGTTGTTGTGATGTTGATAGGCTGAATTGCTGGTTGTTGACACGTAATTGGGGTGTCTAGTTGTTTCACCAGCACTGGAGCCATGTACAGCGTAGGGCTGGTTTGATATTGTTGTGGAGTGGGAGCGTTGGTCTCTGTGTGGAGCCAACGCCCTGAGGTTGGTTCACTTCTCAAAGTAATTTTACATTAACAAGGGAACCAAGCTACATTTTGATGTTAATAAATATATTCAGTCTTGTTGATTACGTTTTTGTTAATTCTAGATACAAAACTATTCTATTAACAATGTTTAATATTGTAAATATACGGTGACATCGATGATGTCACGGAGTCTCCCATTTTCTATCCTGAAGGGATCACAGACTAAGGGAGACTATGTTATTATCTGTGTATGTGTCGGATTCCCGACATAATTCCGGGGGGGAGAAGAACACGGGTCAAAGTCCCGGTAAGGACTGCGATCACTTTATTCTTCTCCTTCAGAATTATAGTGCTCCTTTAATTTCAGTTCACATTGTTGTGCAGCAGTCCGTTATGGACGTATGTCCTGTATTGGCGTATCGGGTGCTGGAAGTCATTGCACATCTTCTTTCCTCGCCAGTTCTAAAGGTACTAATTTCTCTAAAGTTTTGAGAGTAGTGTTGCCTCGGCATTTTACTTTCACTATTCTCAAGATGCCCTGGCTGTCTGGATGAACAGAGACTATTTGACCTATAGGCCACTCTGAGTGTGGTCCATCACTATCCACCAGAACTGTCACCAGGGTTCAAGTTAATTCTGTTATAGGGATTGTTTGCCCTGTAATGATACTCCCTCAGAGCTGTAAGGTATTCACGAGTCCATACGTCATTCCACCGACTTATCACCCTTGAAAGATGTTTGAAACGTTGAATTGAAACGTAATGGTTCAAGCTGCAAAACATCATCAGAGAGGTAGGTAAGTGGTCGGTTGTTAACTCGTGCTTCTATCTCTATGATTACTGTTTGAAGCTCCTGTAGGTCAATCCTTTGGCGGTGTAGGGTTTTCCATAGGGAACGTTTCACCGTACCAACCATGCGTTCATAGAAGCCTCTGTGCCATGGTGCTCTGGGAGGTATGAATTTCCAATGGCACTGCCGTTGAGTTAGGGCCGTGCGTACCTTTGGGTGTGTCCAGATTTTCCTCAGACATGCTTCTCCTGCCACCAAATTGGACCCATTGTCTGAGATCATTAACTTAGGACAAGATCTACGTGAAGCAAACCTGCGGAAAGCCTGTAAGAATGCTTCGGCACTCATATCGGGAGTCACTTCTAGATGGACTGCCCTTGTTGTGGCACAAGTAAAAAGACAGATATAGGCCTTTACTGGTTTCTTGTCTTAAGTGCCTGTCAATGTCAGTGCTCCTGTGAAATCTACTCCTGTTGTCTCAAAGGGACGAATATGTACGACTTGTTCCTTCGGAAGTGGAGGAGGGCCAGGATATGGACACACTCTGGCATCGTATCTCCGGCAAACAACACAGGATTTGATTATGGATTTTACTGTCTGTCTACCTTGGGGTAGCCAGTACTGTTGTCTTAAGTCCGTGAGAGTATCTAATACCCCACTATGCAGAGTGCAGTATTTGTGTATATGTAACACAATTAGTTTGCTTACTATGTGGTGACGAGGGAGCAATTTTGGATTTTTTGCTTCCAGATCTATGTCAGCATGCTGTAGGCGTCCTCCACATCTTATCAAGTTATAATTGTCAGTGTCTAACCAGAGACCCAGATCATGTTGTAGCTTCTTTGGAACATTGTCAATTGCTGTCCCGAATGTGTTGATCTGAGCTCTTTTGATCCAGTACCTTCGGGCACTAGGGAATTTATGCTTGATTCCCATTTTCTTTAGAAAATCAAACACTACTTGGGTGACACCTATAAGTTTGTTCAGTTCAGAGTACCGAGCAGGATCAATTACCAAAGTCCGAGGTAGTTCCGGGTTCTCAGTGGGAACCGTGACAATGGTCACAAGGACTTGTGGCTTTTGTTTAGGCCACTGGTCGCTGATTAGCCACTGAGGTCCATTAAACCATATCTCTGCCTTTGTTAATTGCTGTAAAGTCAGGCCTCTGGAGAGATAGTCAGCTGGATTCTCTTTAGTAGGTACATATCTTAGTTTATACCCTGCTGACAACTCTCGTATTTCCTTAACGTGGTTACTCACGTAAGGATTCTTACTGTTATTTTTTTTTAACCCACTGTAGCACTGCCTCATTATCTGACCATACTACTGTTTCTTTAAAGCGGATGTGGCTTAAGGCCTTGATCAGATAATGAGCCAATCTTACACCTAGCTGTAAGGCTGTTAATTCCAGTTGTGGCAGTGATCTTTTCTTTAAAGGTGCCACTCTGGCCTTTGATGTGAGCAAATTGACTTGCCCATTTGAGACCAGGTAAGCTACTGTACCATAAGCCTTTCCTGAGGCATCACAAAATACATGTAGCTTAATTGGTTCCTTTTCATTTACTACTGTGTTCCTAGGGAACTTGACAGACTCTAGGATACTTAAATCTTTCACTAACCCTTGCCATTTTTCTTGTAGGGCAGGTGTTAGAAGATCATCCCAGCCTATCTTTTGTTGCCAACATTCCTGTATTATCTTCTTCCCATTAATTAGCATTGGACTTAATAAGCCTAATGGGCCGAAGGGTTGACTGACTTGTGATAGCAATTTTCTCATTGTTAAGTTAGTGTTATCTGTCTCCACTGACTTGATTGTCAGCTGATCGGTTGTCGTGTTCCATTGGACACCTAGTACCTTTGTCATCTCGGGTACTTGGTAGTCGGGAAATTCAGTTGCTATCATTTGTTTTAATTTGTCATTGTTAGAGACCCAAGACTGGGGAGGCATATTGGCTCCCATTTATTCTCAATTGGCCTCATGGTATATGTCCAACAGCTTACTTTCACTGTTGGTTGTTCCTTGAAAATTATCCACATACAGGTTTTCGCTAATTTCCGTCTTGTTCGGGCTATTGGACTTCTTCAAGTGCGTATCCAAGGTAGCTTGAAGCAGAAATGGAGAGGACGTGGCCCCAAACAAAACTGACGCCATCCGGTAAGTGATTAATTCACTGTTCGGATCGTTAGGATCCTTAATCCATAGGAACTTTGTGTAGTTCCGGTCTTCTTCTTGAAGACCTACCCTAAGGAATGCCTTGCTAATGTCGGCTGTATATGCATGTCCCTATACGAATCTTTAACAGCACGTCATAAAGCCTTTGTGTTGGGATAGGGCCCGTTTGAAGGCAGTCATTTAACGAAACACTATTCTGTCCCATCTTAGCACTGCAATTAAATACTATCCGTAGTGGGGTAGCAGCAGAATTCTTCTGTACAGGATGGTGTGGCAGGTAGTGTACTTCCTTTGGGTTATCATTTGTTACAACTTCAATAAATTTGTCATCGAGCTGCTTCTGTATTATTTCATGGTACAACTTCAAGTTCTCAGGTTGTCTTTGTAAGCGCAACACCTGCGATCTTAATTTATTTTGTGCCATAAAGTGGTTGACTGGGTAGCTGAGGGTGATTCAGCTTCCATGGTAACCTGACCCAGTACTAATTATCTTTGTAGATAACTGAGTCCAGGTATTGTTTGTATGTCCAGTCATCATCTGGGCTAGGTTGTTCAGGGACAATGCCGAGAGTTGCCAGGTCCCATAACTTATATACTGGGGGATCAAGCACATCCTCGGACATGTCTCTGTGTTGCAGTGGAGACTGGTCTCCTAGTCATGCAACCATTACTGTGTTGGCATATTGGTGATCTACAGGTGCGGGTTGTTTTAGCCGTAATACTGGGCCTGTTAGTAAATAGCCACCTGCAGATAGTAACACGTTCATACCGTGGTAATCTTCCTTTCCTATGATAAACTTATGGTAGACATCTGATCCCATAAGGATTCCAATATTGGAAAGGTTGTCCGATGTAATTTTATCAGCCAAATGAATTCCCATTTCTTCCAGGAATTTGGCTGTTGTTCCTAGACCTTCTATATACAGGTCTGTTGGGAATATATCTACTACCAGTGCTGGTACTTTTCGTACATAACCTCCTAATTGTACTTTGGGTCGTACTACCCTGTAAGATCGGGCTCCTGAGTCAGTCAGAAATCCTGCTATGTTTATTCTGTCTCCTCTACAGGTGTTAATTTCAGTTTATCTACCAACTCCTTTGATATAAAGGTCAGTTGGGACCCTTGATCAAATAATCTACGTACGGTGGCCTTGTTCTTTCCATTTCTAATGATCACTCATGCAGTAGGTAGAGCTGATTTATGGTTAGACCTTGTTGAGAAGACACTTATGTCAGGTAACACAGTACAAAGCTGAACTGAAGTGGTAGCTCCTTCCTCCTCCTGTGGTTTGGCAGACTTTGTACTTGTGTCCCCACAAAGTGCTGTATGGTGTTGACCCTTATGGCACCTATTTCAGGTGCATATTGTAGTTGTGCAAGTGTCGGTATTATGTTCCCTTATACACTTGGTACATCTATGTAACTCCTTGAGTCGTTTTATGTGTGTTGCATGATCGGGGTAACGTCTGCAATTGTACATGGAATGTGATTGCTCACAAAACACACATGGTCTCCAGACGTTAACAGTATCTTGAGGAGTCACCGTTTTGGGTGACACGTTAACTGTAGGTTTGGAGGGACTAACTGCATATGTGCCCACACTGCCCTGATTCCACTTTGTGGAGGGGGAAGTTGTTTTCGCTTTGTTTGGAGTACTGTTTGTACTCTGTTGTTTACTATTAGTAGTAGACGAAGGTTTAGATGTCGCTTTTCCTTCTGGATTAACTCTTTCTCGTTCTATGATGGTTTGTAACCCCTTTGTAATCTCCGGTACCGTCAAGGATGACTAACCTACTAAAACAAACAACTTATCCAGTATGTCCCTGGGTAACTTTCGTGTCATATGGACTTGGATTATCCAATCTGATGCATCCAAGTTCACTTTATTTTTAAGTGCCTTGAGCATGGACTCAAGCTCCAATCTGAAGGCTTGGAGTGAGACTGCTGTATTATTTGGAGGTTTAATGTCTAACAGTTTCTGTGTTAGAATTATGATGGTCCTTTCTGGTTTAGCATAATTATCTTTCTGGAGTTGTACTGCATTGTCATAATCGTCATCTGTGTGATTCAGATTACAGACCACCTGATACGCTTCATCCTTCAAGACACTCTGTAAGTATGTAAACTTTGTCGTCTTTGGCACATTGGCATTAGAATCCACAGAATCGACAAATTTACCGAAGAAACCGTCCCAACTCTCGTCTTATGTTCCAGGAAAAGTTGGGAGACTGAGTGATGGCAATTTGACTTCTGGCGCTGTCTGGTTCTGGGAAGTTGTGATTGCAATATTTATATTGGCTTTATGGGCATTTATGATATCATCAAAGTGTTGCAACTTTGTAAACATTGCATCCTCATAATCAGAGTATTCTTGTAGTATGTTGTTCATTGTATCTTCATCAATATTGGTAACATTAAGTAATTCTTGATATTTCATCATTTGTTGCAACACATGGTGATATTTGTTCTGTGCAAGCTTAAGATAGTTTTCCAGTGCTGCATAATTAACTGGAGTTTGATTACTCAAGTCTTCACATTTGCTAATCTGTCATGTCAAATGTCCCTTCATACTGGTTAGGGTTATTTTTACATTATGGACAGTAGACATCTTGGAAGTACTTGTTAGTCGTGTAGGACTAGTGTCAGGACTATTTCTGGCACTTGTACTAGTAGAGCCACTAGTTTCCGAACTAGAGCTACTTATCATTTATTTAAATATACACTGTATAATCATACACACTATAATTTGAGTGGTAGACCTGAATCAATGCTGGTATCCGCAAGTTAGCCCATCTTTATCACTCTTGGTTGGTACAGAGACACAGGTTAACACTCAAAGGTGAAATGATTATAGTTAAATTATGCCTATAGTTATATTGATATCATGTTGACAACACAATTCGGGTTGTCTTAAATACTGCAAAAAAATATGTACTTGCTAGGTTGTAATATGTGTTCAACTCTAGACAAGTGAAAAATTCTTACCCTTACACCAGGTTAGCACAATAAATTAGACTAGGTTGCTGTACAACACCAGCCTAAAATGTCCTGCCCTTGTGCAAGAATTAGTTGTAAATAATGTGGCATGCAGTAATTGTTACAATAATGGCAGTAATAATGCAATATTAAAGTAATAAAGTAATGTTTTATATACTTAAAATTACAAAAACATTTATAAGTAACTTATAAGGAAAGTAGCCTCTTATCAACCTCTTGTAATGAAATGAAAAAGCACAATTGTCCCTTTGGTACTGCCAGAACAATAATAGTGCTTGTTGAAAGTTCTGTTTACTATGAGATTGAAAAGTTAGGCTAGAAAAATGCAAAAATATAGCAGTGTCTTCCTGCTATAATTTGTGTAGGTAATATTGCACTAATGTTATGTATATTGTATCTAGGTTCGAAGGACCAAATTAATGTGGGGAAACTCCAGGCAGCTATTCTCTTTTTTAAATTGACTTTAATAAGATAAAGTTATGTCTTATTTATTTTTCTTAATAAGAAAGAATTAATTGAGTGAACTGTATGTACTTGTAAACTGCCTGAAATTATCTCACACATTATGGGGGGGGAAAATTGGTAGCCTAAACCACTTTGAGAAGGCTCCTTCTTAAACTACTAATTGTTTACCTTTTATTATATTATAATGTTATACGACATATGGTGGTCTAATCTACTAGTAATAATTACTAATTATGACTACTACTACTACTACAAGAATAATGATGGCTTAGCTGAGCCTGTAGAAGGGGCCTGCTTAGGCTGTGTATATGAAGCATAAAGATGGGTGTGGCCCTGCCTCTTTGTGCCACGTAATGGCGGCTGGTGGGAAGGACAAGGCTTGACAAACAGGTAGTTAGTTATGTGTATGGACTACTGTCTGCACAGATTATTGCTGCTCCTCTCACATTTTACCTGTATGGGATGCAAGGAATTAATCAAAGTTCCCTAAACAAATCAATTACAGGTATGACATGAAGTGTGAGGGCTGGAATGGAGTACACGTACATTGTGTTTGTTTTCTTCATACATTGTGACCGACTTATTTATAAATGAAAATATGTTTACACTATAATTTCAAATACAATACTTGATAAGCCGGATACGGTCGTTGTTGTGATGTTGATAGGCTGTATTGCTGGTTGTTGACACGTTATTGGGGTGTCTAGTTGTTTCACCAGCTCTGGAGCCATGTACAGCGTAGGGCTGTTCTGTTATTGTTGTGGAGTGGGAGCGTTGGTCTCTGTGTGGAGCCAACGCCCTGAGGTTGGTTCACTACTCAAAGTAATTTTACGTTAACAATGGAACCAAGCTACATTTTGATGTTAATAATTATATTCACTCCTGTTGATTACTTTGATGTTAAATCTAGATACAAAACTATTCTAATAACAATGTTTAATATTGTAAATATACGGTGACATCGATGATGTCACGGAGTCTCCCATTTTCTATCCTGAAGGGATCACAGACTAAGGGAGACTATGTTATTATCTGTGTATGTGTTGGATTCCCGACAATAAATATATATATATATATGTCGTACCTAGTAGCCAGAACGCACTTCTCGGCCTACTATGCAAGGCCCGATTCGCCTAATAAGCCAAGTTTTCCTGAAATAATATATTTTCTCTAATTTTTTTCTTATGAAATGATAAAGCTACCCATTTAATTATGTATGAGGTCAATTTTTTTTTATTGGAGTTAAAATTAACGTAGATATATGACTGAACCTAACCAACCCTACCTAGCCTAACCTAACCTATCTTTATAGGTTAGGTTAGGTTAGGTGGCCGAAAAAAGTTAGGTTAGGTTAGGTAGTCGATAAACAATTAATTCATGAAAACTTGGCTTATTAGGCAAATTGGGCCTTGCATAGTAGGCTGAGAAGTGCGTTCTGGCTACTAGGTACGACATCTATATATATATATATATATATATATATATATATATATATATATATATATATATATATATATATATATATATATATATATATAAGGCACAACTCTTCTAAACACGAGAGTGAAGTATACAACTTTAGAACACTTTCCCACCAGGAGACTCGAACCCTAGCCAGCACAGAAGCCTTCCAGCAACTGGCATAACAGGTACGCCTTAACCCGCTCCACCACCTGCTCAGACCCTTAAAAGAGATGGTAATTTCGGAGTATTTAAATACACCAAAGATCACCACCTCCCAAGAGCACTAGAGCAAGTGAGGGGTCATTTAGACGTTAATTTCATCAAGTCCCTGTTAATATGGGAAGACACAGTGTCTATGCTTAAGGCACAACTCTTCTAAACACGAGAGTGAAGTATACAACTTTAGAACACTTTCCCACCAGGAGACTCGAACCCTAGCCAGCAACTGGCATAACAGGTACGCCTTAACCCGCTCCACCACCTGCTCAGACCCTTAAAAGAGATGGTAATTTCGGAGTATTTAAATACACCAAAGATCACCACCTCTCAAGAGCACTAGAGCAAGTGAGGGGTCATTTATGACGTTAATTTCATCAAGTCCCTGTTAATATGGGAAGACACAGTGTCTATGCTTAAGGCACAACTCTTCTAAACACGAGAGTGAAGTATACAACTTTAGAACACTTTCCCACCAGGAGACTCGAACCCTAGCCAGCAACTGGCATAACAGGTACGCCTTAACCCGCTCCACCACCTGCTCAGACCCTTAAAAGAGATGGTAATTTCGGAGTATTTAAATACACCAAAGATCACCACCTCCCAAGTCCCATATTAACAGGGACTTGATGAAATTAATGTCTAAATGACCCCTCACTTGCTCTAGTGCTCTTGGGAGGTGGTGATCTTTGGTGTATTTAAATACTCCGAAATTACCATCTCTTTTAAGGGTCTGAGCAGGTGGTGGAGCGGGTTAAGGCGTACCTGTTATGCCAGTTGCTGGAAGGCTTCTGTGCTGGCTAGGGTTCGAGTCTCCTGGTGGGAAAGTGTTCTAAAGTTGTATACTTCACTCTCGTGTGATTATATATATATATATATATATATATATATATATATATATATATATATATATATATATATATATATATATATATATATTTTTTTTTTATTGGAGTTAAAATTAACGTAGATATATGACCGAACCTAACCAACCCTACCTAACCTAACCTAACCTATCTTTAAAGGTTAGGTTCGGTTAGGTAGCCGAAAAAGGTAGGTTAGGTTAGGTTAGGTAGGTTAGGTAGTCGAAAAAACATTAATTCATGAAAACTTGGCTTATTAGGCAAATCGGGCCTTGCATAGTAGGGTGAGAAGTGCTTATATATATATATATATATATATATATATATATATATATATATATATATATATATATATATATATATATATATATATATATATATATATATATATATATATATATATATATATATATATATATATATATATATATATATATATATATATACATGTATATATATATATATATATATATATATATATATGTATGTATATATATACATGTATATACATATATGTATGTATATATATACCTATATATATATATATATATATGTATGTATATATATACCTATATATATATATACATATATGTATGTATATATATACCTATATATATATATACATATATTATTAAATATGACCAAAAAAGTAAGATTAATAATTCTAACACGAATTTTCTCGATCTTTCTTACGTTTCTTTTCACTGTTGGTGGTAATTCAAAAATCAATTCTCCAAAATTCATTTTTATTTCTAGTCTGAGGCGACACTTGAGCGCGTTTCGTAAAACTTATTACATTTTCAAAGATTTTAGTTTACACATACACAACTGAATAGAACTTACACATCATCGATTTGTTTATATCTACATTTGAGTGAGGTGGATGGGGTGATGTGGTATTAATAGGGTATTAAATTCCTAAACACAAGACAGAACACGAAACAATGGGTATTGAATGGAAGTGATTGTAGAAAGCCTGTTGGTCCATATTTCTTGATGCTTCTATATTGGAGCGGAGTCTTGAGGTGGGTAGAATATAGTTGTGCATTAATTGGCTGTTGATTGCTGGTGTTGACTTCTTGATGTGTAGTGCCTCGCAGACGTCAAGCCGCCTGCTATCGCTGTATCTATCGGTGATTTCTGTGTTGTTTACTAGGATTTCTCTGGCGATGGTTTGGTTGTGGGAAGAGATTATATGTTCGTTAATGGAGCCCTGTTGCTTATGCATCGTTAAACGCCTAGAAAGAGATATTGTTGTCTTGCCTATATACTGGGTTTTTTGGAGCTTACAGTCCCCAAGAGGGCATTTGAAGGCATAGACGACGTTGGTCTCTTTTAAAGCGTTCTGCTTTGTGTCTGGAGAGTTTCTCATGAGAAGGCTGGCCGTTTTTCTGGTTTTATAGTAAATTGTCAGTTGTATCTTCTGATTTTTTTCTGTAGGGATTGCGTTTCTATTGACAATATCTTTCAGGACCCTTTCCTCCGGACCCTTTTCTTTATATATATATATATATATATATATATATATATATATATATATATATATATATATATATATATATATATATATATATATATATATATATATATATATGTCGTACCTAGTAGCCAGAACGCACTTCTCAGCCTACTATGCAAGGCCCGATTTGCCTAATAAGTCAAGTTTTACTGAATTATTGTATTTTTTCTACTTTTTTTCTTATAAAATGATAAAGCTACCCATTTCATTATGTATGAGGTCAATGTTTTTTTATTGGAGTTAAAATTAACGTAGATACATGAAAGAACCTAACAAACCCTACCTAACCTAACCTAACCTATGTTTATAGGTTAGGTTAGGTTAGGTAGTCGAAAAAGTTAGGTTAGGTTAGGTTAGATAGGTTCGGTAGTCAAAAAACAATTAATTCATGAAAACTTGGCTTATTAGGCAAATCGGGCCTTGCATAGTAGGCTGAGAAGTGCGGTCTGGCTACTAGGTACGACATATATATATATATATATATATATATATATATATATATATATATATATATATGTCGTACCTAATAGCCAGAACGCACTTCTCAGCCTACTATTCAAGGCCCGATTTGCCTAATAAGCCAAGTTTTCATGAATTAATGTTTTTTCGTCTACCTAACCTACCTAACCTAACCTAACCTAGCTTTTTTTGGCTACCTAACCTAACCTTACATATAAATATAGGTTAGGTTAGGTTAGGTAGGGTTGGTTAGGTTCGGTCATATATCTACGTTAATTTTAACTCCAATAATAAAAAATTGACCTCATACATAGAGAAAAGGGTTGCTTTATCATTTCATAAGAAAAAAATTATAGTAAATATATTAATTCAGGAAAACTTGGCTTATTAGGCAAATCGGGCCTTGAATAGTAGGCTGAGAAGTGAGTTCTGGCTACTAGGTACGACATATATATATATATATATATATATATATATATATATATATATATATATATATATATATATATATATATATATATAAATTTTGTGAGGGTACCACCTCTGGTGCCAATGTGGGGACCCATAGCCTCGGAGAAGAAAATAAAAAGTATTCAGAGGAGACCTTGTGGTTTCTCACTGAACACTAATATTATCTTCCTCTACCACCCCCATTCTTTTGTATGTACACATATATATTTACTTTATTTGAACTTTGTTACAAAAAAGGAGTTACATATGGGTTACAAAGATGGTTGTCATAGGTTGTCGAGTTCCTCCAGCTCCTCAGATGGCGGGCAGGAACCCTGGATGCAGTGCGCATTTCCCCTCTGTATCGCCACACTGAGGCGCTGGAAAAGAAAGCTTGCAGCTCTTGGGTCCCTTGTTGTTTCAATGAGCCTAGAACCCAGTTCCTTCAAAAAACTGGTAGCACTTTTAGCCCAGGCGCCGAGCGTCTCAGAAGCAATGGGGACAAAATTGTAGTGGTGATCCAGTTCTCTATACTTACGGGATTTGGCTGCTTCCCTGTGGGTGGCAGCGCCACCTGGTTGTGCAACACTGAGGTTAATGTAGGTGTTAGCCAGGGTTGATACGCACGTGTAGTCCCATACCAACTGCTTGCCATTCTTCCAGGGGTTCACTGTGATACCATCCGGGCGACCAATAAGAGCATCAGAGTTACGGGGCGTTAGGTAACGGGGCTCTCTTTCAGCTGGGCATCCAGCTGTGGTGAGGCTCCTCTTGATGATGTCGTTAACTTCACTGTGCCTCGAGTGCCATCCCCCTGTGCTTTGGCAGAGTAGGCCATGGTGACCGTACCTGTCAGCCACCACCTCGCCGCAAATACACCTATATCTGGTGTGGATTGGGGCAGCAAGGCGGAGGGCCACAGCAATTCGGAGGGCGTGTGGTGTGAGACGCGTGCCAGTTGCCGACATTGGGGTTGCTAACAGGAAATCCCCTGCATGTGGTGCTGCTACTGCTGTGAGGCGAGCCATGTCGTGTTGTGTTGTTGCAGCACCCAGGCACTCTGCAGCAACTTGGTCTTCAATGGGACCATCCCAGCTGGATTGCTTGTGGAATTTTGGGGATGGTGGTTGAGGTGATTGGCCTGCACGAGAGGCCCACTCTGTGGCACAGCGTGTAAAATTGGGATCATGTACACCTGCCAGCTGATGTAAGTGGGCAGGTAGAATTTCCTTCACAAGGTCGTCGGATGCTGATAAGGAGGACAGGAAGGCTGGAACAGCGATTTGCGTTGCTGTTCGAACTCCGAGGCCCCCAAGTCTTACAGGAAGAGAGGCTTGTTTCCACTGTAGGTCATCGAGAGAGAGGTTAAGGGCTTTTTCTAGCATTGATTTCAGTAACCGGTCATACTCACTTAGTTTTTGGCTACTGTAAGATGGTGAACACCTCAGAAAGTAGATTAACCTGGGGAGGGACAGACATCTGGTGATGAGGTAGAGTGCATCATGAGCATCAATATCCTCAATCCTCCCATCCATCCTCTTAAGGTCGGCGATTTTCTTATCAAGGACCTCATCGATGGCTTTCAACCCCAGGGGAGCTCCTAGGAGTGTGCTGTCTTCAGGTTTAGTTTTATGGATATTTGGCAGAAGACCCTCTATTCTCTCTACGATGCCCTGGTTGGAACATATTATTTCACATTTAGAAGGGTTCAGGGTGAGGCCTAAAACTGCACCTTGCTCCTGGATTTTTCTGATGTCCTCCAGGAGGGAGTCTTGGGAACCAGCTAGGGTACCATCATCCAAGAACCAGATGTTATGCTCGCTGGACAGGACCTCTGTGACTTGTTTGATGACTAAGCAGAAAAGGAGAGGAGCGAGGGGGTCACCCTGTTGGACGCCTTCTCGCGAGTCAATTTCATGTTCGCCAAAAAGTAGCTTAAGATCCATACTGTAGCATGAATGTACAAAAGGGTAGAGGGAAGGGAAATGACTATGAACCGCACGGAGTACAGCATCCCTCCGCACCAAATTGAAGGCATTTTTGAAATCTAGCTTGATAAGGGCCTTTTCGTCTGTGATGTTGGCGATGAAGGCTCGAGCTGCATGGGCTGCCGCCTCACACCCTTGTGGAATGCCAAACCCGAGCTGTTTTGGCTTCAGCATGTTGGCCGCTGCATCACTAACTGTTCTTGCAGCTGCATTTGCGACGAGACGCCGGAGAGAATTGCCCACAGCTATTGGCCTGATCCCTCCATCCTTTTTCTTTAGAGCACAGAGATATGCTCCAAAAAAGATAGGTCTTATGGACGCTGGTATGTTGCCAGCTAGACATGTGTTGGTGAATCTGGTTAGTTCCACTAAGAGGTTCTTTGCAATGTCACCCAGTGCAGGGTTGAGCATTTGCTTGAGGTGGTTGGGTTTTAGTCCTCTGAACCCACCTGCTGATCCTGTAGGGAAGGACATGGCTGCTTTATGGACCACAGATTCAGCCACCCAGAGAGGTTCTGCTCCGGTAGCCCCCACTTGTACAATGTCGTCCTCACGCGGAGCCCTGGGTGGGTGTTTCTCCCTTAGGGCTTGAGCTGTTGCGGCATCTCTGTCGGCAATTGAGTCCTCACTGGTGATGACTCGTATTGCGCCAATAGTGTTTCCTTCTTCTATTTTCTTGGTGACTGATGTTCTGATTTTTGATGTCTCGGATATGCCACTGTTGCTCTTCCTGCCGTGGGTGTTTCTCGCGCGAGTGGGAAGGCGCACCTGGTTGTCCTCCCTGGGAAAATCATTTATAGCTTTGATGACTGAGGCAGCTAAGGTTTTGTCTCTCCTTGCAGGGGTGGCTAGACATATGTTGCCAAACATTAGGAGGTTGTGCCATGCTTGGGTCGTTCCAGGAGAGTCGTTGACCTTTCTCAGGAGGGCAGATAATTTGGCTGCTGCATGGGGGCGGGCTGCTTTAGGGATGTGTTGCAAGGTTCTGGCCGATGTTGCTTTGATAGCTTCTAATAAATTTTCTGTGGGAATGAAGGTCTGGGAGGTGTTTTGCCTTACGGGCGGTGTGGGCTGTTGATTGGTGTTCTCCCTGGGAGGGCGTCCAGAACCCAAACACCTGGCTCCGTTGTGGTAATGAATGCGCACATTATCGTCACTCAACCGGATATAGCATACCCGGTCACACGTCTGACATCTACCTTGTCTACCCCTGTTTGATGGCTCATCTTGGCATGGAGAAGCCTGGCTATCTGTTGGGAGCTGCGACATGGGCGGGCGCTGGGCTGGCGCTGGGCGGGCGCTGGGCGGGAAGGTGGACGGCGGGTGGAGACTGGAGGGTGGGCGGCAGTTGGAGGCTGGGGGGGTGATCAGCTGGCCGTGGCACTTACTACTCAGGTGAGTGGTAATACATATACCACCTCTATACAAAGTGTGGGTATACACCCACTACACAATATGTGGGTATACATTGGGTGGGTGGGTAGCGTAGACACACATGGGAGCCTCCCGGCTTCTATGGGCGGGTGGCAAGGTGGCCTCGTGGGTGGGGAGGCGACGTGGTGGGGTGGGTAGGAGGGGGAAGAGCAGGTACTTCCCGGCCTGGGCGCTGGGTGGGGGCGGGGGTCAGGGCGACACTAACACTGGTATAATTTCCCCGTATATCACTGCACAATGATGAATGAATCACACACTTGTAATCTGACTCACTGCACGTGTGATGTACTCACAATATGATAGATATGTTGCGCCAATTATCGCTGACAACGTAACTTGTTCAGCAAAACTTTCAAAAAAAGAAAAACACAAAACACTGTTTGGCACACGCGTAACCCCCACCTCTCTCTCCTGACCACACAACACCCATCACTCACCCCCACCTCCCCTCACTATGGGAGGCCTGCAGGGTTCATCCTGGCCCCTCACTACAGCCTCCATGACTCCACACTGCCAACCCACCTGTTTTGATAAGTTTTCACATAGATAGTACACCGTAGGCACTTCCGGCCACTTCCACGTCTGCTTGGTGTATTCACGGTGAATATGGTTGAGTCTTGGTACGGTGAGGCCAAGATGTCTCAGGGTAATGGCTGAGAAGGCAGCAGCCTTCTGGTTAATGGTCTTATATATATATATATATGTCGTACCTAGTAGCCAGAACTCACTTCTCAGCCTACTATTCAAGGCCCGATTTGCCTAATAAGCCAAGTTTTCCTGAATTAATATATTTACTATAATTTTTTTCTTATGAAATGATAAAGCAACCCTTTTCTCTATGTATGAGGTCAATTTTTTTTTATTGGAGTTAAAATTAACGTAGATATATGACCGAACCTAACCAACCCTACCTATATTTATAGGTAAGGTTAGGTTAGGTAGCCAAAAAAAGCTAGGTTAGGTTAGGTTAGGTAGGTTAGGTAGACGAAAAAACATTAATTCATGAAAACTTGGCTTATTAGGCAAATCGGGCCTTGAATAGTAGGCTGAGAAGTGCGTTCTGGCTATTAGGTACGACATATATATATATATATATATATATATATATATATATATATATATATATATATATATATATATGCAATTGACGATCACAAAACACTGATCATTTTATGCGGAAAATCCACAGAGAAATATGAAATGAGGTGAACGTTTCGGCTTTGTTAAAGCCTTTGTCAACACCAGACTGACTAAGGAGAAGGGAGAAGGGGGGAAGATATATAGGCCGACACCGGACCACCCCATCCCAAGGGTTGGTCAGGTGTAATTAACCAAAAACAGGTATAGCTTAGCTTAGAATGGTCAAAGAGGATTAAGCGGTCAGAGAATAAGGATGAAAGATTAAAGAAAAGCCTCATGAACACACAATATATGAATATACAATTATAATGAGACATTGTAAGCCTCTCTATCAGAGTTGTTTCTTAAACTGTTGTGCAATATTATAACTTAAAAATGGATCAAGTTTGTACATTCCAGTACTAACATTAAGAAGATTTGGACACTGACTGATTAGAGCAGACTCAATCAAATTCCGTTCCACGAAATCCCCACAATTGGTAATGCTTTTTGCCCCATTCCAGTTAATATTGTGATCGCATAAACTCGTATGTAGATACAATGCATTAGACGTTTGGGCAGTTCTAATACTATAAGCATGTTGTGACAACCGCAATTGTAAGGACTTTCCTGTTTGTCCAAGGTACACAGAATCACAATCATTGCAGGGAATCGAATACACACAACCTGCTGTATCAGGGGAGTTTTTTATTAAATTGGATTTGATCGTACTATTAGTGAACACCAAATTTATATTAAGTTTCTTAAAAATCAGAGACAATTTTTCAAGTCCACTCGCATAAGGTACCACCAATGAGTTAATAATTTTTGGTTTCGCCTTAGGGACGTGATTATAAAACGTACGCTTGGCTTGTACAAACGAGAAATCCAAAAACCTCTTAGGATATTGTAAACTCTTCCCAATTTCATATATTTTAGCAATCTCTTCATCAAAAAACTCAGGGCTGCAAACCCTCAAAGCTCGTAGAAACATTCCTGAAAATACTGCCTGTTTAACTTTACTATGATGATTCGAATAAAAATGAACATACGACCCCACGTTGGTAGGTTTCCTATACACATTAAATTTGAACTTTCTAGTGACTCTATGAATCATAATGTCCAAAAACGGAAGAGTACCATTCTCCTCAGTCTCACAAGTGAATTTTATTGAAGGTACCAAAGAATTGAGTTCATTAAGAAAAACTATCTGGTCTTTGTCACACGGCCATAAGCACAAAATATCATCAACATACCTATACCAAACCACATTAGCCGGGATAATCCTGGATAAGATTTTTGTTTCAAAGAATTCCATATACAAATTGCTTAAAACTGGGGACAGGGGATTGCCCATCGCCATACCAAATGTTTGTTTGAAAAATTTTCCATTAAAACTAAAATAATTGTCTTTTATACACAATTTAATAAGTTCCAATAATTTATTGGTCTGCAAGCTCAAATTATATTTAGGCAGTTCCTCACGTAGAAATTCTAACAGATCATCAACAGGAACTTTAGTGAATAAAGAGGTCACATCGAAACTTATAAGTTTAAAATCAAAATTTAAATTCAGTGTGGATAGCTTATTAACTAAGTCCACATTGTTTGTCAAGTGTGAGTTGGAAATAGTACCAACTATAGGGGACAAAACTTTGACTAACCACTTAGAGAGTTTATAAGCCGCCGAACCAATTGAACTAATAATCGGCCTTGCCGGATTATATGGCTTATGAGTTTTTATAAGACCATACATGTAAGGAAGAGAGGGGGATCGACTTGTTAGCCTAGATATCAACTCTTTATCGCCTTTACACACGGTTTTAAGAGTTTTGTTAAAATGTGCAATCACTTTTTCAGTAGGATCTCTGTTAACCAATAGATAAGTATCCCTGTCTTCCAAGAGTAACTCCATTTTTCGGACATAGTCATCTTTATTCATAATAACTACTGCATTTGACTTATCAGCCTTGGTAATATGTAATGAACTATCTTTTTTGAGATTTTTGAACGCATGAACAAATCGACTTGGACAATTAGGAACAGAATTGTTAAGTAAAACGCCATACATCATACCTTTGCACACATTAATATCTTCAACTGAGACATTGCTATACTTTTCAAGATTGCTGAAACCTTTGGCAATATCTACATAATTGACTGTTCCGTTAGATGTGGCAAAGCTCAGGCCATATCCTAATGCAGTAATCGTGTCATTATCAAGCTGTCTATCCGAGAGGTTTATAACAAAATCCCGGTTGGAGTGTTTATTCCAGTCACTTTGTTGAATAAGTTTCTTTAATTTGAAATCAAGTTTAGTACTCACCTTTCTGCAGGTAGACCTCAAAGTAGTATAACAGTAATCCATCATACAACGGTTCCACTCAGGCGGAATGGCTGAATGTGGCTGAGAGCACGGTCGACATATGCGTTAACAACACTCCTCTTGTACCTGTCAGGGCAGTCGCTGTTGGCATTTAGGCACATTCCTATGTTTGTTAACTTAGTGTATACTGCAGTGTGGAAACCTCCGCCCTTTTCCATGACTGTTACATCTAGAAAGGGCAGCTTCCCATCCTTTTCCGTCTCGTAAGTGAAACGCAGCACGGAACTCTGCTCAAATGCCTCCTTCAGCTCCTGCAGATGTCTGACATCAGGTACCTGTGTAAAAATGTCGTCAACATACCTGCAGTATATGGCCGGTTTCAAGTTCATGTCGACTAAGACTTTTTGCTCGATGGTACCCATGTAGAAGTTTGCAAACAGGACATCTAGGGGAGAACCCATGGTGACCCCATCTACTTGCTTATACATGTGCCCATCCGGGCTCAAGAAGGGTGCCTCTTTAGTACAAGCTTGGAGTAGTTTCCTCAGAATATTTTCTGGCATGTCAAGAGGAGTACAGGCTGGATCACGATACACTCTGTCGGCTATCATTCCGATTGTCTCGTCCACAGGTACGTTGGTAAACAGCGATTCTACGTCCAACGAGGCTCTTATCCCTGTGGCCCGTGTGCCCCGCAGTAAGTCAACAAATTCCTTTGGAGACTTCAGGCTGAAGGCGCAAGGAACATAAGGAGTCAGCAGGCCGTTGAGTCGCTTCGCCAGTCTGTCTTGTGTTAATGCCACATCACCCCTCCCACCTCACTCAAATGTAGATATAAAATCGGAGATACGTAAGTTCTAATCAGTTGTGTATTTGTGAAGTCTTTGAAAATGTAATAAGTTTTACGAAACGCGCCCGTGTCGCGTCAGACTAGAAATAAAAATGAATTTTGGAGAAGTGATTTTTGATTTACCTCCAACAGTGAAGCGTAATGTACGAAAGATTGAGAAAATTCGTGTTAGAATTATTAATCTTACTTTTTCGGTCATATTTAATAATATATGTCTACAGGAAAGACTGCTACCAAAATATACTAATATATATATATGTATATATATATATATATATGTCGTACCTAATAGCCAGAACGCACTTCTCAGCCTACTATTCAAGGCCCGATTTGCCTAATAAGCCAAGTTTTCATGAATTAATGTTTTTTCGTCTACCTAACCTACCTAACCTAACCTAACCTAGCTTTTTTGGCTACCTAACCTAACCTTACCTACAAATATAGGTTAGGTTAGGTTAGGTAGGGTTGGTTAGGTTCGGTCATATATCTACGTTAATTTTAACTCCAATAAAAAAAAATTGACCTCATACATAGAGAAAAGGGTTGCTTTATCATTTCATAAGAAAAAAATTATAGTAAATATATTAATTCAGGAAAACTTGGCTTATTAGGCAAATCGGGCCTTGAATAGTAGGCTGAGAAGTGAGTTCTGGCTACTAGGTACGACATATATATATATATATATATATATATATATATATATATATATATATATATATATATATATATATATATATATATATATATATATATATATATATATATATATATATATATATATATATATATATATATATATATATATATGTCGTACCTAGTAGCCAGAACGCACTTCTCAGCCTACTATGCAAGGCCCGATTTGCCTAATAAGCCAAGTTTTCATGAATTAATTGTTTTTCGACTACCTAACCTACCTAACCTAACCTAACCTAACTTTTTCGGCTACCTAACCTAACCTAACCTATAGAGATAGGTTCGGTTAGGTTAGGTAGGGTTGGTTAGGTTCGGTCATATATCTACGTTAATTTTAACTCCAATAAAAAAAAATTGACCTCATACATAATGAAATGAGTAGCTGTATCATTTCATAAGAAAAAAATTTGAGAAAATATATTAATTCAGGAAAATTGGGCTTATTCGGCAAATCGGGCCTTGCATAGTAGGCTGAGAAGTGCGTTCTGGCTACTAGGTACGACATATATATATATATATATATATATATATATATATATATATATATATATATATATATATATATATATATATATATGTCGTACCTAATAGCCAGAACGCACTTCTCAGCCTACTATGCAAGGCCCGATTTGCCTAATAAGCCAAGTTTTCATGAATTAATGTTTTTTAGACTACCTAACCTACCTAACCTAACCTAACCTACCTTTTTCGGCAACCTAACCCAACCTAACCTATGAAAATAGGTTAGGTTAGGTTAGGTAGGGTTGGTTAGGTTCGGTCATATATCTACGTTAATTTTAACGACAATAAAAAAAAATTGACCTCATACATAATGAAATGGGTAGCTTTATCATTTCATAAGAAAAAAATTAGAAAAAATATATTAATTCAGGAAAACTTGGCTTATTAGGCAAATCGGGCCTTGAATAGTAGGCCAAAAAGTGAGTTCTGGCTACTAGGTACGACATACATATATATATATATATATATATATATATATATATATATATATATATATATATATATATATATATATATATATATATATATATATATATATATGTAGGTAGTGTGGCAGCCGTAGCAGTCGGTCGTGCAGGGGGTTGGGTCCCACATTTGTGCCCATTCAACAAGGATACCAGTGCCTGAGGAAGTCAAGAATCGACTCATGTCTGCGTTAATACCTGCTGAAGACTCTTAGTGGGTCGAGGAAGCCTACCTCTCCAGCAGTGCAACAGAATCAACTGTAAAAGGTGTGTTGTCCTGGCGGGAGGCGTGCTAGGGAGGAGGGAGGGGAAAGACACAGCCCTGGCTGAGGGTTATCTCAGTGCCTCCATAAACAACAGCCTCCAGGCGGGGAGGAGGCCTCATGTGGAGGAGGGGGGGGGGAGTGAAGGGGAGGCTCACAAACCTGCTTGTATTCCAGCAGACTTATAAGTGAATGTGTGCGTCTTTTCAGATGAACGGTGAGTTTGTAGTGATAAACATAATGCACCTGTGAAACTTTGTGTTAATTGTGTGTGACCGGGACACCTTCTCCCCCCTCTCCCTTGCTTCCCACAGGCCTCGCCAGCCCACCCAGCTACCCTCTCCCGGCGGCTGACCCGACGACCATCGTCCACCCCACGACCACCGTCACCCCACGCAACCCTACGCCCACCGCCACCCCACGCCCACCGTCACCCCACGCAACCCTACGCCCACCGCCACCCCACGACCACCGTCACCCCACGCAACCCTACGCCCACCGCCACCCCACGCCCACCGTCAGTCCACGCCCACACACGTCACACGCCCTACGGCTCCCTCACCAGGAAAGAATGGAAGGACACATGTGGTGGGGTCAAGAGACTGGGTCACCAGTGTGCCAATAAGTGCTTGAAAAAGATAAGTTGAGTCCAGTCCTGTGGTGACTGGACAATTGTGAGTATTGTGTTGAGAGCACCACACCCAGTGAGCCAGGACACATTCACCAGTGTTTAGTGACAAAAGGAAATTATCCAAGTGTTACGTGCCACATCAACCCTCCCCCCACCCCCTGAGTGTAGTGCCTCCCCCCACCCCCTGAGTGTAGTGCCTCCCCCCCAGTGAGTGTAGTGTCTCCCGCTCGCCCACTCCACTTGTGTAGTGTCTCCCCCCCCCCCCTTCCGTGTGGTGCAGTGTCTTCCGCTGCCCCGCCCCCACCTCCCACGATCAGGTGGTCGCGCCTTCCCCTCCCCGTCCCCCCTCCCAGACCGGGCCAGCGCAGCCTCCCAACCCCCACCCACCACCTCCACGAGCCCACCCACCCCAGACATCTGTCCAGACATGACGCATAGTATAGGGGACAACCTCATCCCCCCCAGCCAGGAGGGAGAGACAAATACTCCAGTGCAAGGTGACATTCACTTTACCTAAGGGGATGGCAGAAGAAGCCGCTACCAGCCAGCTCACCCCTCCCGAAGCCAATCAAAGGAGAGGCACATGCAGTGGTTGTGGGAACAACGTCAGCATCAACTCTGTCTCCAGAGTCATACGCCAGCATGGTGACTGTCCTGGGTCAGGGAGGCCTCCCGTGGGAGGAGGCAGCACTCAGGAGCCTGTTGCACCAGTACAAATCGCAACAGATTACATTGCAACAGACGACCTGCTAGAGGCAATTAAAACAACGTCAACCAGGATACTCACCCACATCCTAAAGGCCTCTCGCCCATTTGCTGCAGGGAAATACATGGACCTCATCGCAAAAGTCAACAGAGGGTCAAATAACCTTGATGCACCTGATACCATCAAAGCCTGGCACAATCTGCTACTTTTTGGCAATGCATGATTAGGTGTACCAGACAGAGGAGGCAAGACACTGGCCTCATCCGTCAATAAAGCAATTAGGGATTTTCCTAGGGCTGACAACCTAGTCCGCCTCCCCAAACACACCAAACACCGCCGAGGCAGACCAAGTACGACAATCAGCGACAACAGAAAATTAGGTACCCAAGTCAGCAAGGAAATTGAAGAGGGCAATACAGTCGGGGCACTCAGGTTGATCACAAGTGAGGACAAAATTTTGCCCAGGGATGAAACCACAGCCCAAGCACTGAGAGAAAAACACCCCCTCAGGGCCGTAGGTGAACCTCCCCCACAGGTCAGGCTCGCCCCTAACCAGGAACCTCTCGTCCTCCGGGAGTCAGAGGTCTATAAAGCTATCGTTTCATTTCCCCCGGGCTCCTCAGGAGGCTACACAGGGGTAAGACCTCAACATGTGAAGGAAATGGTGAACCCTGTTCTTGGCCCAGCTGCAGAAGCGCTCCTGACAGAAATCAAAACGTTTGTCAACAACTGCCTCGCCGGGTTAATCCCTGATGAAATCAAACCATTCTTCTTTGGTGCATCCCTATGTGCCCTGAAAAAGAAGGGGGAGGGATCAGGCCCATTGCCGTTGGTAATACCCTTCGCCGCCTAGTTGCAAGGGCTGCTGTCAGAAGTATCCGAATGGAAGCAGCCACCATGCTGCAACCCAACCAGCTGGGGTTTGGAGTCCCCCAAGGCTGTGAAGCAGCGGCTCATGCTGCACGAGCCTACATTAGCTCTCTTACTGAAGACCAGGCAGTAGTAAAATTAGATTTTAAAAACGCTTTCAACACGGTCAAAAGGGAAGCAATCCTCACTGTAGTCCAGGAACATTGCCCAAGCATTCTCCCGTTTGTGTCAGCAGGCTACAGCAAAGACTCAACCCTCCTGTTTGGCAAACATGAAGTCACCTCAGCAGAGGGAATTCAACAGGGTGACCCACTTGCACCGTCCCTCTTTTGCATAGCGGTTCGAGAAATTACAACCAGACTGTCCAGCGAGCTCAACATCTGGTTCCTGGATGATGGCACTCTGGCAGGCACACAAGATTCCCTGCTAGAAGACCTACAGCTGGTGAAGACACGGGGGGAGTCCATGGGTCTCGTTCTTAACCCCTCCAAGTGCGAAATTATTGCATCCAGTGAAGTAATCATTAGAGCAGTGAAATCAGTTCTACCAGAAGCCTCAGTCGTTAAACCTACCGACAGCACACTACTCGGAGCACCTCTGGGCCACAATGCTATTGCTGCGGTCCTTGACGAAAAGTTTAGAGACCTAAAGAGGATGGAAGAGAGAATTGGGGATTTGGACTTCCACGATGCCCTCTACCTTCTCACAAAGTGCCTTACCTTGCCCAGGCTAACATACTTCTTAAGGTGTGCACCAACTTTTGGCAACCCACTTCTAAATCAATATGATGAGCTCCTCAGGTCAATATTCAGGAAGGCGCTCAACCTAGATTTAGATGACAGTCAGTGGGACCAAGCAACACTACCAGTGAGATTTGGAGGGATAGGCATACGAAAGGCAACTGAGGTAGCACTTCCAGCATTCTTATCCTCATGTACAGCAGCCAACGAATTGGTAGGGCAGATCCTACCAGAGCGTATGAGAGAGACAGCGGGAACTCATGATCAAACGTTCATCGAAGCAGCCAGACAATGGGACACCATTGCACACCCTCAACCCCGACCACAAGTCCCAAAAGACCACAAGCAGGCCCACTGGGATAGCCCCATAATGGAAAAGACTGTCACAGCAATGATTGACAACGCTGATGCTGAAAACAAAGCCCGCCTCCTAGCGGTAACTGCACCCCACGCCGGGGATTTCTTATTTGCTGTGCCCAATGCAGCCCTGGGAACTCGCCTCAGTCATGACGCTCTCCGCATTGCAGTTGCCCTTCGCCTTGCCGCCCCCATCCTCACCGAACATAGGTGCATCTGTGGAACTGCGATGGCAGACCAATATGGTCGTCATGGTCTGGTATGTCGTAAATCACAGGGTAAAATTGCAAGACATGAAGAAGTCAACGACATCATCAAGAGGAGCCTCGCCACAGCCCGTTGCCCGGCACAAAGAGAACCACACTTATCCAGACCTAACGACCCTCAGAAGCGCCCTGATGGGGTCACCTTGCTACCTTGGAAGGATGGTAAGCAAGTGGTATGGGACTACAAGTGCGCTGCCACACTGGCCAGTACCTACCTCCACTACAGCACACGTGAAAGCGGTGGTGCTGCTTCTTTCAGGGAATCGCAGAAAATTATTAAATATAGAGGTCTAGCACACTGCTACAGCTTTGTTCCGATCGGCTCGGAGACCCTCGGTTCGTGGGGAAAATGTGCATTGAAGTTCCTGAAGGAATTGGGGGACAAATTGATCAGCGCTACAAATGACCAGAGAGCAAAAAGTTTCTTGTTCCAGCGCCTCAGTGTTGCGATTCAGAGGGGAAATGCCTGTTGCGTCTTGGGCACTAGTCCAACTTCAGAGGAATTCGAAGAAGTGTTTGACTTGCAACAATGATCGAACCCGTCTGTGACATTCATCAATGTTTCCCATTGTTGTGTTTTTCAAGAGATCCATAACCTTTAAGCACCTTTTTGCATTATTATTTTTGTATCAACCCATGTATATCTTGTAACCATCAAATGCATAATAAAGCACAAAAAATAAAAAAGGAAGGGGGTGGTAGGAGAAAAGCACACAGAAACTGTATTGGAGGGGATCTAAACATTCCCTCTAATGCGTTATGCGTGGTTTCCTCCGAGGCTATGGGTCCCCCTTCTTCCAGCTAGAGGTGGTACTCCCTTCCATAAAAAAAAAAAATAATACATATATATATATATACATATATATATATATATATATATATATATATATATATATATATATATATATATATATATATATATATATATATATATATATATATATATATATTTATTTATTGTCGGGAATCTAACACATACACAGAAAATAACATAGTCTCCCTTAGTCTGTGATCGGGCCCCTGCGAAAGGGAGATGGAACTTTCACAGATGACAACAAAGAAATGAGCGAGTTACTGAGGAAGCAGTACGACTCTGTTTTCAGTGAGCCATTAAATGCACTAAAGATTGATAACCCAAATGAATTTTTCATGGATATGATACCAACATCAAATCACATATCAGAAGTCGCCCTATCCCCACTAGATTTTGAAGAAGCCATTAACAGTATGCCTATGCACTCTGCACCAGGCCCGGATTCTTGGAACTCCATATTCATCAAGAACTGTAAAAAACCACTATCGCAGGCCCTTCACATTCTGTGGAGACAAAGCCTAGATACTGGCGTTATCCCTGACATACTAAAAACAGCAGAGATAGCACCACTCCATAAAGGAGGAAATAAGGCAGAGGCAAAAAATTACAGACCGATAGCACTAACATCGCACATCATAAAAATTTTTGAGAGAGTGCTAAGAAGTAAGATCACAAAATACATGGAATCACAGCATCTCCATAACCCCGGACAACATGGTTTCAGAACAGGGCGCTCTTGCCTGTCGCAGTTGCTGGACCACTATGATATGGCATTAGATGCTATGGAAGACAAACAAAACGCTGATGTAATTTACACAGATTTCGCAAAAGCTTTTGATAAATGTGACCATGGTGTTATTGCACATAAAATGCGTTCAAAAGGAATTACCGGGAAAATAGGCAGATGGATCTACAATTTCCTGACTGACAGAACCCAATGTGTAATAGTCAACAAAATAAAATCCAGCCCATCAACCGTGAAGAGCTCAGTCCCCCAGGGTACTGTGCTTGCTCCAGTACTTTTTCTCATCCTCATATCGGACATAGACCAGAACACAACCTATAGCACTGTATCATCCTTTGCAGATGACACTAGGATTTTCATGAGAGTTGGCAACATAGAGGACACGGCAAACCTCCAATCAGATGTTGATCAGGTCTTTCTATGGGCTACAGAAAATAATATGGTATTCAACGAGGATAAGTTTCAGCTCATGCGCTACGGAAAAATTGAAAACATAAAAACAGGAACCACGTACAAAACGCAGGCAAATCATAACATAGAACGAAAAGGCAATGTAAAGGACCTGGGTGTACTCATGTCGGAAGACCTTACCTTTAAAGAACACAATAAAGTAGCCGTCACAACTGCAAGAAAAATGACAGGTTGGATAACAAGAACTTTTCACACTAGAGATGCTATACCGATGATGATACTTTTCAAAACGCTTGTGCTATCTAGAGTGGAGTACTGCTGCACAATGACAGCCCCTTTCAAAGCTGGAGAAATTGCTGACCTAGAGAGCGTGCAGAGATCCTTTACTGCTAGAATCCACTCAGTAAAACATCTAAATTACTGGGACCGACTAAAGAGCCTAAATCTGTACTCCCTTGAGCGCAGGCGGGAGAGATATATAATAATTTACACGTGGAAAATAATTGAGGGGCTGGTCCCAAACCTGCACACAGAAATAACACCACATGAGACCAGAAGACATGGCAGGATGTGCAGAATACCCCCGTTGAAAAGCAGAGGTGCAACAGGTACTCTGAGAGAGAACTCTATCAACATCAGAGGCCCGAGACTGTTCAACACGCTTCCACTACACATAAGGGGCATAACTGGCAAACCCCTCACAGTGTTCAAGAGAGAACTGGATAAGCACCTCCAAAGGATACCTGATCAACCAGGCTGTGACTCATACGTCAGGCTGCGAGCAGCCGCGTCTAACAGCCTGGTTGATCAGTCCAGCAACCAGGAGGCCTGGTCGACGACCGGGCCGCGGGGACACTAAGCCCCGGAAGCACCTCAAGGTAGGTGATCCCTTCAGGATAGAAAATGGGAGACTCCGTGACGTCATCGATGTCACCGTATATTTACAATATTAAACATTGTTAATAGAATAGTTTTGTATCTAGATTTAACAAAAAAGTAATCAACAAGAGTGAATATAATTATTAACATCAAAATGTAGCTTGGTTCCCTTGTTAATGTAAAATTACTTTGAGAAGTGAACCAACCTCAGGGAGTTGGCTCCACAAAGAGACCAACGCTCCCACTCCACAACAATAACAGAACAGCCCTACGCTGTACATGGCTCCAGAGCTGGTGAAACAACTAGACACCCCAATTACATGTCAACAACCAGCAATACAGCCTATCAACATCACAACAACGACCGTATCCGGCTTATCAAGTATTGTATTTGAAATTATAGTGTACACATATTTTCATTTATAAATAAGTCGGTCACGATGTATGAAGAAAACAACACAGTGTACGTGTACTCCATTACAGCCCTCACACTTCATGTCATACCTGTAATTGATTTGTTTAGGGAACTTTGATTAATTCCTTGCATCCCATACAGGTAAAATGTGAGAGGAGCAGCAAGAATCTGTGCAGACAGTGGTCCATACACATAACTAACTACCTGTTTGTCAAGCCTTGTCCTTCCCACCAGCCGCCATTACGTGGCACAAAGAGGCAGGGCCACACCCATCTTGAGGCTTCATATACACAGCCTAAGTAGGCCCCTTCTACAGGCTCAGCTAAGCCATCATTATTCTTGTAGTAGTAGTAGTAGTCATAATTAGTAATTATTACTAGTAGATTAGACCACCATATGTCGTATAACATTATAATATAATAAAAGGTAAACAATTAGTAGTTTAAGAAGGAGCCTTCTCAAAGTGGTTTAGGCTACCAATTGTCCCCCCCATAATGTGTGAGATAATTTCAGGCAGTTTACAAGTACATACAGTTCACTCAATTAATTCTTATTAAGAAAAATAAATAAGACATAACTTTATCTTATTAAAGTCAATTTAAAAAAGAGAATAGCTGCCTGGAGTTTCCCCACATTAATTTGGTCCTTCGAACCTAGATACAATATACATAACATTAGTGCAATATTACCTACACAAATTATAGCAGGAAGACACTGCTATATTTTTGCATTTTTCTAACCTAACTTTTCAATCTCATAGCAAACAGAACTTTCAACAAGCACTATTATTGTTCTGGCAGTACCAAAGGAACAATTGTGCTTTTTCAAGTCATTACAAGAGGTTGATAAGAGGCTACTTTACTTATAAGTTACTTATAAATGTTTTTGTAATTTTATGTATATAAAACATTACTTTATTACTTTAATATTGCATTATTACTGCCATTATTGTAACAATTACTGCATGCCACATTATTTGCAACTAATTCTTGCACAAGGGCAGGACATTTTAGGCTGGTGTTGTACAGCAACCTAGTCTAATTTATTGTGCTAACCTGGTGTAAGGGTAAGAATTTTTCACTTGTCTAAAGTTGAACACATATTACAACCTAGCAAGTACATATTTTTATGCAGTATTTAAGACAACCCGAATTGTGTTGTCAACATGATATCAATATAACTATAGGCATAATTTAACTATAATCATTTCACCTTTGAGTGTTAACCTGTGTCTCTGTACCAACCAAGAGTGATAAAGATGGGCTGACTTGCGGATACCAGCAATGATTCAGGTCTACCACTCAAATTATAGTGTGTATGATTATACAGTGTATATATAAATAAATGATAAGTAGCTCTAGTTTGGAAACTAATGGCTCTACTAGTACAAGTGCTAGAAATTGTCCTGACACTAGTCCTACACGACTAACAAGTACTTCCAAGATGTCTACTGTCCATAATGTAAAAATAACCCTAACCAGTATGAAGGGACATTTGACACGACAGATTAGCAAATGTGAAGACTTGAGTAATCAAACTCCAGAGAATTATGCAGCACTGGAAAACTATCTTAAGCTTGCACAGAACAAATATCACCATATGTTGCAACAAATGATGAAATATCAAGAATTACTTAACGTTACTAATATTGATGAAGATACAATGAACAACATACTACAAGAAAACTCTGATTATGAGGATGCAATGTTTACAAAGTTGCAAAACTTTGATGATATCATAAATGCCCATAAAGCCAATATAAATATTGCAATCTCAACTTCCCAGAACCAGACAGCACCAAAAGTCAAATTGCCATCACTGTCTCCCAACTTTTTCTGGAACAGAAGACGAGAGTTGGGACAGTTTCTGGAGCAAATTTGTCGATTCTGTAGATTCTAATGCCAATGTGCCAAAGACGACAAAGTTTACATACTTACAGAGTGTCTTGAAGGATGAAGCGTATCAGGTGGTCTGTAATCTGAATCACACAGATGACGATTATGACAATGCAGTACAACTCCTGAAAGATAATTACGCTAAACCAGAAAGGACCATCAGAATTCTAACACAGAAACAGTTAGACATTAAACCTCCAAATAATACAGCAGTCTCACTCCAAGCCTTCAGATTGGAGCTTGAGTCCATGCTCAAGGCACTTAAAAATAAAGTGAACTTGGATGCATCAGATTGGATAATCCAAGTCCATATGACACGAAAGTTACCCAGGGACATACTGGATAAGTTGTTTGTTTTAGTAGGTTAGTCATCCTTGACGGTACCGGAGATTACAAAGGGGTTACAAACCATCATAGAACGAGAAAGAGTTAATCCAGAAGGAAAAGCGACATCTAAACCATCGTCTACTACTAATAGTAAACAACAGAGTACAAACAGTACTCCAAACAAAGCTAAAACAACTTCTCCCTCCACAAAGTGGAATCAGGGCAGTGTGGGCACATATGCAGTTGGTCCCTCCAAACCTACAGTTAACGTGTCACCCAAAACGGTGACTCCTCAAGATACTGTTAACGTCTGGAGACCATATGTGTTTTGTGAGCAATCACATTCCATGTACAATTGCAGACGTTACCCCGATCATGCAACACACATAAAACGACTCAAGGAGTTACATAGATGTACCAAGTGTATAGGGGAACATAATACCGACACTTGCACAACTACAGTACGCACCTGAAATAGGTGCCATAAGGGTCAACACCATACAGTACTTTGTGGGGACACAAGTACAAAGTCTGCCAAACCACAGGAGGAGGAAGGAGCTACCACTTCAGTTCAGCTTTGTACTGTGTTACCTGACATAAGAGTCTTCTCAACAAGGTCTAACCATAAATCAGCTCTACCTACTGCATGAGTGATCATTAGAAATGGAAAGAACAAGGCCACCGTACGTGGATTATTTGATCAAGGGTCCCAACTGACCTTTATATCAAAGGAGTTGGTAGATAAACTGAAATTTACACCTGTAGAGGAGACAGGAATAAACATAGCAGGATTTCTGACTAACTCAGGAGCCCGATCTTACAGGGTAGTACGACCCAAAGTACAATTAGGAGGTTATGTACGAAAAGTACCAGCACTTGTAGTAGATAGATTCCCAACAGACCTGTATATAGAAGGTCTAGGAACAACAGCCAAATTCCTGGAAGAAAGGGGAATTCCTTTGGCTGATAAAATTACATTGGACAACCTTTCCAATATTGGAATCTTTATGGGATCAGATGTCTACCATAAGTTTATCACAGGAAAGGAAGATTACCACGGTATGAACGTGTTACCATCTGCAGGTGGCTATCTACTAACAGGCCCAGTATTACGGCTAAAACAACCCGCACCTGTAGATCACCAACATGCCAACACAGTAATGGTTGCATGACTAGGAGACCAGTCTCCACTGCAACACAGAGACATGTCCGAGGGTGAGCTTGATCCCCCAGTGCATAAATTATGGGACCTGGCAACTCTCGGCATTGTCCCTGATCAACCTAGCCCAGATGATGACTGGACATACAAACAATACCTGGACTCAGTTATCTACAAAGATAATCAGTACTGGATCAGGTTACCATGGAAGCTGAATCACCCTCAGCTACCCGGTCAACCACTTTATGGCACAAAATCAATTAAGATCGCAGGTGTTGCGCTTACAAAGACAACCTGAGAACTTGAAGTTGTACCATGAAATAATACAGAAGCAGCTCGATCACAAATTTATCGAAGTTGTAACAAGTGATAACCCAAAGGAAGGACACTACCTGCCACACCATCCTGTACAGAAGAATTCTGCTACTACCCCACTACGGATAGTATTTAATTGCAGTGCTAAGATGGGACAGAATAGTGTTTCGTTAAATGACTGCCTTCAAATGGGCCCTAGCCTAACACAAAGGCTTTATGACGTGCTGTTAAAGTTTTGAATAGGGACATGCATATACAGCCGACATTAGCAAGGCATTCCTTAGGGTAAGGTCTTCAAGAAGAAGACTGGAACTACACAGAGTTCTTATGGATTAAGGATCCTAACGATCCGAACAGTGAATTAATCACTTACCGGTTTGCGTGAGTTTTGTTTGGGGCCACGTCCTCTCCATTTCTGCTTCAAGCTACCTTGGATACGCACTTGAAGAAGTCCAATAGCCCGAACAAGACGGAAATTAGCGAAAACCTGTATGTGGATAATTTTCAAGGAACAACCAACAGTGAAAGTAAGCTGTTGGACATATACCATGAGGCCAATCGAGAATTAATGGGAGCCAATATGCCTCTCCAGTCTTGGGTCTCTAACAATGACAAATTAAAACAACTGATCGCAACTGAATTTCCCGACTACCAAGTACCCGAGATGACAAAGGTACTAGGTGTCCAATGGAACACGACAACCGATCAGCTGACAATCAAGTCAGTGGAGACAGATACCACTAACTTAACAATGAGAAAATTGCTATCACAAGTCAGCAAACCCTTCGACCCATTAGGCTTATTAGGTCCAATACTAATTAATGGGAAGAAGATAATACAGGAATGTTGGCAACAAAAGATAGGCTGGGATGATCTTCTAACACCTGCCCTACAAGAAAGATGGCAAGGGTTAGTGAAAGATTTAAGTATCCTAGAGTCTGTCAAGTTCCCTAGGAACACAGTAGTAAATGAAAAGGAACCAATTAAGCTGCATGTATTTTGTGATGCCTCAGGAAAGGCTTATGGTACAGTAGCTTACCTGGTCTCAAATGGGCAAGTCAATTTGCTCACATCAAAGGCCAGAGTGGCACCTTTAAAGAAAAGATCACTGCCACAACTGGAATTACTGCCACAACTGCCTTACTGCTAGGTGTAAGATTGGCTCATTATCTGATCAAGGCCTTAAGCCACATCCGCTTTAAAGGAACAGTAGTATGGTCAGATAATGAGGCAGTGCTACAGTGGGTTAAAAACAATAACAGTAAGAATCCTTACATGAGTAACCACGTTATGGAAATACGAGAGTTGTCAGCAGGGTATAAACTAAGATATGTACCTACTAAAGAGAATCCAGCTGACTATCTCTCCAGAGGCCTGACTTTACGGGAATTAACAAAGGCAGAGATATGGTTTAATGGACCTCAGTGGCTAATCAGCGACCAGTGGCCTAAACAAAAGCCACAAGTCATTGTGACCAATGTCACTGTTCCCACTGAGAACCCGGAACTACCTCGGACTTTGGTAATTGATCCTGCTCGGTACTCTGAACTGAACAAACTTATAGGTGTCACCCAAGTAGTGTTTGATTTTCTAAAGAAAATGGGAATCAAGCATAAATTCTCTAGTGCCCGAAGGTACTGGGTCAAAAGAGCTCACATCGACACATTCGGGAAAGCAATTGACAATGTTCCAATGAAGCTACAACATGATCTGGGTCTCTGGTTAGACACTGACAATTAAAACTTGATAAGATGCGGAGGACGCTTACAGCATGCTGACATATCTTGAGGTTATCTTGAGGTTATCTTGAGTTGATTTCGGGGCTTTAGTGTCCCCGCGGCCAGGTCCTTGACCAGGCCTCCACCCCCAGGAAGCAGCCCGTGACAGCTGACTAACACCCAGGTACCTATTTACTGCTAGGTAACAGGGGCATTCAGGGTGAAAGAAACTTTGCCCATTTGTTTCTGCCTCATGCGGGAATCGAACCCGCGCCACAGAATTATGAGTCCTGCGCGCTATCCACCAGGCTACGAGGCCCCCCAGACATAGATCTGGAAGCAAAAAATCCAAAATTGCTCCCTCATCACCACATAGTAAGCAAACTAATTGTGTTACATATACACAAATACTGCACTCTGCATAGTGGGGTATTAGATACTCTCACGGACTTAAGACAACAGTACTGGCTACCCCAAGGTAGACAGACAGTAAAATCCATAATCAAATCCTGTGTTGTTTGCCGGAGATACGATGCCAGAGTGTGTCCATATCCTGGCCCTCCTCCACTTCCGAAGGAACGAGTCGTACATATTCGTCCCTTTGAGACAACAGGAGTAGATTTCACAGGAGCACTGACATTGACAGGCACTAAAGACAAGAAACCAGTAAAGGCCTATATCTGTCTTTTTACTTGTGCCACAACATGAGCAGTCCATCTAGAAGTGACTCCCGATATGAGTGCCAAAGCATTCTTGCAGGCTTTCCGCAGGTTTGCTTCACGTAGATCTTGTCCTAAGTTAATGATCTCAGACAATGGGTCCAACTTGGTGGCAGGAGAAGCATGTCTGAGGAAAATCTGGGCACACCCAAAGGTACGCACGGCCCTAACTCAACGGCAGTGCCATTGGAAATTCATACCTCCCAGAGCACCATGGCACAGAGGCTTCTATGAACGCATGGTTGGTACGGTGAAACGTTCCCTATGGAAAACCCCACACCGCCAAAGGATTGACCTACAGGAGCTTCAAACAGTAATCATAGAGATAGAAGCACGAGTTAATAACCGACCACTTACCTACCTCTCTGATGATGTTTTGCAGCGTGAACCATTAAGTCCAGCTCATCTGATGTATGGGAGACCTCTCAAAACACTTGTGTCCCTTATGGACGAGGAACCAGAGGATCCTTCATATGTCAAAGAGAGTGATTTGGTTCAACGTTTCAAACATCTTTCAAGGGTGATAAGTCGGTGGAATGACATATGGACTCGTGAATGCCTTACAGCTCTGAGGGAGTATCATTACGGGGCAAACAATCCCTATAACAGAATTAACTTGAACCCTGGTGACATAGTTCTGGTGGATAGTGATGGACCACGCTCAAAGTGGCCTATAGGTCAAATAGTCTCTGTTCATCCAGACAGCCAGGGCATCTTGAGAATAGTGAAAGTAAAATGCCGAGGCAACACTACTCTCAAAACTTTAGAGAAATTAGTACCTTTAGAACTGGCCAGGAAAGAAGACGTGCAATGACTTCCAGCACCCGATTCGCCAATACGGGACATACGTCCATAACGGACTGCTGCACAACAATGTGAACTCAAATTAAAGCAGCACTATAATTCTGAAGGAGAAGAATAAAGTGATCGCAGTCCTTACCGGGACATTGACCCGTGTTCTTCCTCCCCGGAATTATGTCGGGAATCCGACACATACACAGATAATAACATAGTCTCCCTTAGTCTGTGATCCCTTCAGGATAGAAAATGGAAGACTCCGTGACATCATCGATGTCACCGTATATTTACAATATTAAACATTGTTAATACAATAGTTTTGTATCTAGAATTAACAAAAAAGTAATCAACAAGATTGAATATGATTATTAACATCAAAATGTAGCTTGGTTCCCTTGTTAATGTAAAATTACTTTGAGAAGTGAACCAACCTCAGGGCGTTGGCTCCACACAGAGACTAACGCTCCTACTCCACAACAATAACAAAACAGCCCTACGCTGTACATGGCTCCAGAGCTGGTGAAACAACTAGACACTCCAATTACGTGTCAACAACCAGCAATACAGCCTATCAACATCACAACAACGACCGTATCCGGCTTATCAAGTATTGTATTTGAAATTATAGTGTACACATATTTTCATTTATAAATAAGTCGGTCACGATGTATGAAGAAAACAACACAGTGTACGTGTACTCCATTCCAGCCCTCACACTTCATATCATACCTGTAAGTGATATGTTTAGGGAACTTTGATTAATTCCTTGCATCCCATACAGGTAAAATGTGAGAGGAGCAGCAAGAATCTGTGCAGACAGTGGTCCATACACATAACTAACTACCTGTTTGTCAAGCCTTGTCCTTCCCACCAGCCGCCATTACGTGGCACAAAGAGGCAGCGCCACACCCATCTTGATGCTTCATATACACAGCCTAAGCAGGCCCCTTCTACAGGCTCAGCTAAGCCATCATTATTCTTGTAGTAGTAGTAGTAGTCATAATTAGTAATTATTACTACTAGCTTGCATGGCGTTTCACTTTCCTTCTTATGATGTCTTCGACGAAACTATTGGAGAAGCCGTTGTTGACTAGGACCTGTAGGGTAAGGCAGGTCCTAGTCAACAACGGCTTCTCCAATGGTTTCGTCGAAGACATCATAAGAAGGAAAGTGAAACGCCATGCAACCTCTGAAGAGACAACCAACACAACACCTATACCCCCTATTAGACTATTTTACAGGAATTTCTTTTCCACAGCTCATAAAACGGAGGAAAGTGTCCTGAAAGATATTGTTAATAGAAGCGTTATCCCTACAGACAAAAATCAGAGGATACAACTGACGATTTACTATAAAACCAGAAAAACGGCCAGCCTACTCATGAGAAACTCTCCAGACACAAAACAGAATGCTTTAAAAGAGACCAACGTCGTCTATGCCTTCAAATGCCCTCTTGGGGACTGTAAGCTTCAAAAAAACCCAGCATATAGGCAAGACATCAACATCTCTTTCTAGGTGTTTAACGATGCATAAGCAACAGGGCTCCATTAAGGAACATATAATCTCTTCCCACAACCAAACCATCGCCAGAGAAATCCTAGTAAACAACACAGAAATCATCGATAGATACAGCGATAGCAGGCGGCTTGACGTTTGCGAGGCACTGCACATTAAGAAGTCAACACCAGCAATCAACAGCCAATTAATGCACAACTATATTCTACCCACCTCAAGACTCCGCTCCAATATAGAAGCATCAAGAAATATGGACCAATAGGCTTTCTACAATCACTTCCATTTCAATACCCATTGTTTCGTGTTCTGTCTTGTGTTGATGAAATTAATACCCTATTAAATACCACCTCACCCCATCCACCTCACTCAAATGTAGATATAAACAAACTGGAGATATGTAAGTTCTATTCAGTTGTGTATGTGTAAAGTCTTTGAAAATGTAATAAGTTTTACGAAACGCACTCAAGTGTCGCGTCAGACTAGAAATAAAAATGAATTTTGGAGAATTGATTTTTGAATTGCCTCCAACAGTGAAAAAAAATGTACGAAAGATTGAGAAAATTCGTGTTAGAATTATTAATCTTACTTTTTCGGTCATATATATATATATATATATATATATATATATGCTGAAGGTATATTGGCCCAATAAATAAAGATAGGAAGATGAAACTTACGTATAAAACGTGAGAGAGAGAGAGAGAGAGAGAGAGAGAGAGAGAGAGAGAGAGAGAGAGAGAGAGAGAGAAAGAGAAAGAGAAAGAGAGAGAGAGAGAGAGAGAGAGAGAGAGGGAGAGGGAGAGAGAGAGAGAGAGAGAGAGAGAGAGAGAGAGAGGGAGAGAGAGAGAGAGAGCACTCAACTGTAAACAATCAGATCATTGGCCTTATTGAGGGTGTGTTAAGACCGACAGTAGGTAAGACACTACTGAATCCTCCCGAACCTTCATCTCTCACTGCGGTCCATTAACATCCTTTGACATATTAGTGCTATCAGTGTGTGGGAGGCCCCCAGCCTCGGGCTGACCTGCCGGCCCTCTCCTTGTGTACACAACGCCTCGGGGGGTGTTGGGTCACTCTCAGCCCCTAGATACACCTCTCCTTGTGTACACAACACCCCGGGGTGTGTTGGGTCACTCTTAGCCCCTAGATACACCTCTCCTTGTGTACACAACACCCCGGGGTGTGTTGGGTCACTCTTAGCCCCTAGATACACCTCTCCTTGTGTACACAACACCCCGGGGTGTGTTGGGTCACTCTTAGCCCCTAGATACACCTATCCTTGTGTACACAACACCCCGGGGTGTGTTGGGTCACTCTTAGCCCCTAGATACACCTCCTTGTGTACACAACGCCCCGGGGTGTGTTGGGTCACTCTTAGCCCCTAGATACACTTCTCCTTGTGTACACAACACCCCGGGGTGTGTTGGGTCACTCTTAGCCCCTAGATACACCTCCTTGTGTACACAACACCCCGGGGTGTGTTGGGTCACTCTTAGCCCCTAGATACACCTCTCCTTGTGTACACAACACCCCGGGGTGTGTTGGGTCACTCTTAGCCCCTAGATACACCTCTCCTTGTGTACACAACACCCCGGGGTGTGTTGGGTCACTCTTAGCCCCTAGATACACCTCCTTGTGTACACAACGCCCCGGGGTGTGTTGGGTCACTTTTAACACTAAAGAATAAAAGAGAAGGGGAGCAGAAGGAAGAATAAAACTGGAGTTTGGGGATGTATATAAATGTATATATGAAAATATATATGTGACCGTGTGTACATGTTGGTGCGTGTGTACATGTTGGTGCATGTGTACATGTTGGTGCGTGTGTAATTGTTAGTACGTGTGTACATGTTGGTGCGTGTGTACATGTTGGTGCGTGTGTACATGTTGGTGCGTGTGTACTTGTTAGTACGTGTGTACATGTTGGTGCGTGTGTACATGTTGGTGCATGTGTACATGTTGGTGCGTGTGTAATTGTTAGTACGTGTGTACATGTTGGTGCGTGTGTACATGTTGGTGCGTGTGTACATGTTGGTGCGTGTGTACTTGTTAGTACGTGTGTACTTGTTAGTACGTGTGTACATGTTGGTGCGTGTGTATGTGTTGGTGCGTGTGTACATGTTAGTACGTGTGTACTTGTTAGTACGTGTGTACATGTTGGTGCGTGTGTACATGTTGGTGCGTGTGTACATGTTGGTGCATGTGTACATGTTGGTGCGTGTGTACATGTTGGTGCATGTGTACATGCTGGTGCATGTGTACATGCTGGTGCATGTGTACATGCTGGTGCATGTGTACATGCTGGCGATGGGGAACTATCAGGGGAAAGCGCCAAACCATCACGACTATATAGCACTGAGAAAGGGTCGGGATGAGGATGTGGGATGTGACAGGCGAACGGAATGGTGCTCAACCACTTGGACGGTTGGGGTTTGAACGCCGACCTGCATGAAGAAAGACGATACCTCTTGCCTTATACTCTCTCAGTGAGACGATACCTCTTGCCATATACTCAGCGAGACGATTCCTCTTGCCTTATACTCTCTCAGTGAGACGATACCTCTTGCCTTATACTCTCTCAGTGAGATGATTCCTTTTGACTTATACTCTCTCAGCGAGACGATACCTCTTGCCTTATACTCACTCAGTGAGACGATATCTCTTGCCTTATACTCACTCAGTGAGACGATATCTCTTGCCTTATACTCTCTCACCACATACCTTAACACTGGGACACAGTAGCACCACACACCTTAACACTGGGACACAGTAGCACCACACACCTTAACACTGGGACACAGTAGCACCACACACCTTAACACTGGGACACAGCAGCACCACAAAGAGTCTAACATCTCTTCTCGATTCACTCACTATTTTCTTTGTTGCTTGCTGTTCTTCAGTCGTTCTTTGTTCTTCCCTCTCTATTTGTATTCCATCACCTTCCATTTATAATATTCTGCCTGTCTTCCCACTATTTCCTCTTTCTTTGCTTGCTCTCTCAGGCCCTGTGAGTGTGTGTTGTTGTGAACTGAGCAGAATGTGTTTATGGGAATTGCTTCCGTTGCGACAACTTCTATCCACTGATAGATATATTTCCCCATAGGACTTTAGCACTCCTAATATAGATCGACACTGAAAACATTCCATATAGATGTCAGAGTTAATTTTGTATATGCCTTTATCGAAAAACAATGGAGGACGCTTATATATTATATATAATTCCATGAGAAATTTTGGCCAAAATATTCATGTGTTGAGAATGATTAGTGTTCACTATGGTGCCGTTAATAGGTACATCAGATATTCAACATTTTACCTAATATGGAAAGAGTCTGTCATTGCCATGTAACAGCTTAACTGTTAATAGTTATGTATACTTGACAAAAACCTTTTAATTTTCCTATCTTTGGGACCTTATACGACAGCAATATACTTGAGGTATGTTATCTGTCCTAGTTCAGCAAGGCTCGTGTACCTGTTGGCATGGGTAATAATCACACATTTATTGATCTAGGGTTAATAATACCATACATTTAATAGGCACACCAGTATGCTCCTGGTAGAAACAGTTTAATAAACGAAAAAGTCAAAATGTACATGAAATGTACATATATAAATTCCTTAGTACATGGCATGACACGATCACTGCAATTATCTATCCAGTCTAGACTTTCCATGGATTATAATATTTAATCTGTCTCCTCAGATAAGTATCAGCTACAATAAAACAAAGAATATACTGAACTTAAGTTAGAGTAGAATTATTTAACATCGTTAGATAATTATCTAGAGTATAATTATCTAGAGCATCAATTATATAACATAATTCTACTAACAGTAGGATTATCTAACTAGAGTAATAGCGTAGAATTATTAACATCGGCCCACCGATATATATAACTTTCTCTCATATACATCCTACAATATGAGATTGGTGTTTGAAATGTGTAACTGTGAGAACCAGGTCTTTTACCTGGGGTTGTAACAAAGTAGTAATGCCAGTAATATTGTCCAAATAGTTAACACTGTCCATGCATGAAACCCTAAATAAACACTGGCCAAAACAGGTAATCTTCCAACGTGTGCCGAACAAAATTCTAAATATCGCAGACCTCATCATAATTAGTTAATGACAAGAATGGTCTCTTCTGTCCGAGTTACGACTACACTGAAAAATATATTGGATCTCGCTTTCCTAGAAGAGTGGCGTCCGTAGCGATTTCATGTTTTGTCGAGCTCAAGTCTCCTGTGATAACATGGTGTGGGTGGGGGCTAACACTATACCCAGCAGTGTCTCCTGTAGATAACATAGTGTAGGTGGGGGCTAACACTATACCCAGCAGTGTCTCCTGTAGATAACATGGTGTGGGTGGGGGCTAAAACTATAGAGTAACACTATAGCAGTGATCTGCCCGACAACATAGCGGTTGATGTGCTGTGCCAGAGAATATAATAGCAGGAGTTTGTTGCACACTTTGGCAAAGCAAGATAGGAACAGATGTGGCCAGAATCATGAGTGCGAAAGTGTGAGTGTTGACCTTTTATGTCTGGCTCCGGCTGCTTCTGTTGAGGCGGATATCTTCAAGCCTCAAAAGTGAGGCCGCTAAGGAACATAGAGTACTATTGTGTATCTCACTTTGTCATCCACAACATATTTTGCGACGTATTCCACATGGAGATCTGTCCAAGGGACGAATCACGTCTAGAGACTCATTTCTAAAGGACATCCTCCGTAAATGAAAGTACTTATAGTTACTAACTGGTCGCACGTGTCAATATGTACTCATGGACCACCAGCTAGTTGACTTGTATTACTGAATTTGGACAAACCGGAAAATTTATAACTGCAGCATTAATATAAGACCTGACCAAGCCTAACCTCTTCCATTAATCCTAGGCTTACTACATGCTTAGGCCTAATAAAATACATATATATGTGTTATACTATGCCTTGATATACTAAAGTTTGGTTTTATCTTTTTTTCTCCGGACTCTATAAAATTAATAATACAAAAAGTGATTTACTGGTGACGATCACAACCTATTTCTACCTTGCACCAAACAGTTACTCTGAGTAATATCATTTTAGGAAGATGGGTTGTACTCCAACCCAGCCAGGTTGAGGAGGCCTGATCGAGGACTGGCCCCCGGGGACGTTGAGCCCCGAAATCATCGTTAGGTAAGGCTTCGCCATCTCTGGAATCTCTAGCCCTGGAGAAATGGTAATGGTTCCTCCTCCTTGGTCAATATTTCTGGACAAGCTGAAGACGAATACAGCATCTCAAAAGTGCAACATTGTCACTATGGCTGCGCTCTTCTTGAGAACATCATCTCATTACTGATCATTCAATCCGCTCCTGATAACTCCTGCTTTAAGCTACTTCTAATACGTATACAGATTGACACTAAATTAATTGGCAAATGAACATACCGAAAAATAAATAAAAGCTTTGGGCAAGCATAAATATGAACTGATACATGATAACATCATAACAACCTCTAAATTACCTAACATATATATATGAGAAAATGTTTGTGTCTCTGTCCAAGATTGCAGGCCTGACACTTGGGGTTAACCTCATGCAACGTTGCACGGCGTTTTGTGATTGTATGGTGGGTGCCAATTGTTGTGTTGGGATCGACCCCTGACCCAGCCTGAAGAATGATTTGGCTACTGTTATAACAACCATATCCGATTAACCTGAAATGTGGGATTGATTGTCCATAGACTGATTTAAACTAGTATTCCATAACTCTGTATGACATATGCAAGCACTGCCAGTATAAGCAGCCTGGCCCTAGATGTACAACACCATCTGGCTAGTACCAAAATAAATCGTAACTTCAATATTGAAATTGCCTGTAGTGAAATAGGATGGCATCACATACAACACAATGAGAGTACTTGCTGAGCTGCCAAATAGTCTTTTGCTTGAATTGTTTAATCAAAGTCTAAGGCAGGGTGTCTTACCTGACCGCTGGACACAGGGGCTCATAATACCCATACCCAAGCCTAATTCACAAAAATTCAGACCCATTTCTCTGAAGTCGTGCATGTGTAAAGTTCTTGAGAGAATTATTCTCGACAGACTAATGTTTCAAATCAAGCCCCACCTTGCTCCTAACCTGTATGGTTTCCTTCCTGGAAGAAGCACACAAACTTGCTTTGCTGAGTATTTTATCAGAGAGGGACCAAACTCTCAGGATTTATTTATTAATCTCCAAACTGCTTTTGATACAGCAAACAGAGAAATAATCCTAGAACAACTAGCCACTTTTGGAGTTAAGGGAAGACTGTTGACATGGCTCAGGGGGTACCTGAGTAACTGAACCGCCTCAGTCCTTTTCAAGGGGGTCAAAAGTAAACTTTGTGCACCCTTTGAGTTGGGTACACCCCAAGGTGGAGTGCTAAGTCCCACACTGTTCAATGTTCTGATGCACAAATTAACAATTGATATTCCCACACTACCTGACGAAGCCGTCATCTGTTATGCCGATGACATATGCATTGTTGCAAATTCCCAAACTAGACTGCAATCTCTACTTGATTCACTCGCTGCTAAAAGCATTGAATGTAGTCTTGTTATCTCTATAACTAAATCCAGAGTTCTCCATCCCCAACAGAAAACTCATGTCAATATAACTTTCAAGGTCAACAACCAGAACATTGAAACGTGTAGGCAGCACAAATACCTTGGAGTTGGTATTAACAGTGACATTGTAAATGATCTACACCGTAGGTTAAAAGAAAGACTAAAACCATTGAGAACACTTACTGGTAAGAATATTGGTATTAATATTAAATATGCTAGACTATTCTATATGATGTTTGTTAGATCTCTCGTTGATTATAATGCTTTGCACTTAATTAATTTCCCCTCCTCTGTGTTGGACAAACTTGAAGTAGTACAGAATGAGGCCATGAGGATAATTCTTGGTGCCCCAAGATGCACAAGAATCATCAACATGAGGGAAGAACTGAAGCTTCCAACCATACTAGAGAGAATAATGCAAGTCAACACTACCTTTTGCCTTAAAGTCATGAGAGACCCTACATCTCCTGCATTGTTCAGAGACAAATTATTTAGTGCTGTTAACACCATATTGACTGGTGCCGACATATCAACTCACTCCTTTTATGATAAATGGCTGAGCAACAATACCTACACTCTCATTAAACTTAACATTCGTTTTTAGTACAATCTACCAGTCTCTGATATTCCTCTTTATCTGTACCCCACCATTCAAGTGTCATACACACCTGTCAGCAAGAAAGATAATGAGAATTATGCGCTTCTCAAAGCTGTCACACTCGAAACAATTGCCTCCTCAATCGAGAATTTAAGATCTCACGAGCACTGTGTTTACACCGACGGCTCAGTCCAATCTTCTCCTGAACGGACTGGCCTCTTGAAAAAGCAGTCCCGTGCGAAGTGGTAACACACGCGCCTGGCTTTTCACGAGCGCCTTGGCCTGGCTTTGGCCTTATTACAGTGATATGGGAAGTATAGGGAGGGTGTGTGTGTAAATGAAGAAGGTACTGTGTAAAGATGTTCACGTTACTGAAGACAGTGGGTTCAGAAAATGGCTGCAGAGATGGGGTAAAATAGGGAAAATGTGTTTCGGTGTTTACTTGGAGGGAGGAAACTAGGTGAGCGTGAATGGCTGGGGGCTGGAGGGTGTTTGTGGACAGATAAGGAGAGATTGCGTGTGGGGGTAGATGGGGATTTTATTCAAAGGGAGATATGAGATGTGCTTCGGGGAGAAAGGTAATGTGTGTAGCAATACACTTGGGGAGGGGTATGTGTTGTAGGAGACAGGAACAGAAGGGAGGAGGAAACGTATTTGGTGGGAGGGCAGAAATGGTGTGTATGGGAGAGGATGGGAGATGCGAAAGGTGTATGTCACGAGGAGACCGGTAAGAGTGTGCGACCCGGGCACCGCCGGATATCCCATCCAGTTAATTCTATAATAATATGATAATCCAGTATAAAGACTGCATTAGCCTAATTATTAACGTGTGCTGGGGAAGGAAAGAGAGAGAGAGAGAGAGAGGTAAAATTTAAAATCACATAGACTGTCCACAGCACACCGAGATCTGGGATGCTAAAGGTGCGAATGATCTGTGTTCACCTCTGTATGTTCCTCTCCGCTCGGCAACTCTCAGGAGACAGCGGGAAATGACTTCTCCTGCACTAAAGCAAATGAGAATGAGACAAGAGGAGATATTCCGGAAATTGTCGAGGAATTTATGGCTGCTGAAGCTCCGTAATAATACATTTCTCCGAATCTAACGCCATTTGTTTGTTCCACTTTAACACAGATGTTAATGGAGAATGTCGCTTATTCTTATTGACCACCATATAGTAACGTTAATTCAACGTTTAATCAACGTTAATTCAACGTTTAATCAACGTTAATTCAACGCTGAATCTGCGTAATTCTTCGATATTATGGCCACTGGAGTATTATATACCCTGGTGCCATATTATATATAAAATATTATATATATTATATACTCAGGGTAGTTAAAAGATTTCCTTCAGATACAATTAATAAGATATGTTTATCGGTGCTTTACTTTATCATTATCAGTAATGAAGACCAATAATGTTATGATATTTAATGCTGCGATATCTAACGCTGGAGTTGCATTAAGGATATACCAAAATAGTGTTAAGGATATACCAAGATAATGTCAAGGATATACCAAGATAATGTTAAGGTTATACCAAAATAATATTAAGGATATACAGACATAAATTCCTTCTACGAAAGATTAGGTCACATCACCCGGATAAAGAGACGACCTTCCTCGAAAGTTCATATCCAAAAAAGCACATGTCTGTTCATCTGCCACAACGTTCAAAATATAAGGTGCTAACCTAACCTAACCTAATATAACCTGACCTAACCTAACCTGACCTAACCTAACCTAACCTAACCTAACCTAACCTAACCTGACCTAACCTAACTTAACCTAACCTAACCTAACCTAACCTAACCTAACATGACCTAACCTAACCTAACCTAACCTAACCTAACCTGACCTAACCTAACCTAACCAAACCTTAGCTAACCTTACCTAACCTAACCTAACCTAATCTAACCTGACCTAACCTAACCTAACCTAACCTAACCTAACCTAACCTGACCTAACCTAACCTAACCTAATCTAACCTGACCTAACCTAACCTAACCTAACCTAATCTAACCTGACCTAACCTACCTAACCTAACCTAACCTAACCTAATCTAACCTGACCTAACCTAACCTAACCTAACCTAACCTGACCTAACCTAACCTAACATAACCTTACCTAACCTAACCTGACATAACCTAACCTAACCTAACCTAACCTGACCTAACCTAAAATAACCTAATCTAACCTGGATACCTGATCAACCAGGCTGTGACTCGTACGTCAGGCTGCGAGCAGCCGCGTCCAACAGCCTGGTTGATCAGTCCGGCAACCAGGAGGCCTGGTCGACGACCGGGCCGCGGGGACGCTAAGCCCCGGAAGCACCTCAAGGTAACCTCAAGGTAAGGTAACCTAACCTGACCTAACCTAAAATAACCTAATCTAACCTAACCGGACCTAACCTTACCTAACCTAACCTGTTGACGAAATCACACACTAGAAAGTGAAGGGAGGACAACGTTTTGATCCGTCCTGGACCATTCTCAAGTCGATAGTCGACTTGAGTCGTCCAGGACGAACCGAAGCATCGTCGTCGTCCCTTCACTTTCTTGTGTTGTTTGGTCAGTATATTTCAGCCACGTTACTGTGACTCCTCGTCTGCTAACCTAACCTGACCAAACTTAATGTAACCTGACCTAACCTAACCTGACTTAACCTAACCTGACCTAACCTAACCTAACCTAACCCAACCTGACCAAACCTAACCTGACCTAACCTAACCTGACCTGACCTGACCTGACCTAACCTAACCTAACCTAACCTAACCTAACTTGAACCGAACAAACCTAAGCATCCCAACTCATCCAACCAGCCGATGCATAAATAAGGTGGATATTTGTGAGTCGATACTTATCAGAGTACCTTTTAATTTGTTGGGTGGGGAATATAACATACAAAATGAGGCGTGTTAATAGAGAGGATTTGTTGTGTGAAAGAGGTCTCCTCTTGGTCCTCTGCTGGTCTTCTATAACTAGACACAATTAACATAACTTACTCGCCCATCGACAGTCAGAAACGTATATCTCTCAAGCCCCAGTTACTTACAACTAACCCTTTATTTCTTCCTTACCCATAACTTCTACCTTACCCATTACTTCTTCCTTACACATTACTCATTACTTCTACCTAACCCATTACTTCTACCTAACCCATTACTTCTACCTAACCCATTACTTCTACCTAACCCATTACTTCTACATAACCCATTACTTCTACCTTACCCATTACTTCTACCTTACCCATTACTTCTAATTTACTCATTACTTCTACCTTACCCATTACTTCTTCCTTACACATTACTCATTACTTCTACATTACCCATTACTTCTACCTAACCCATTACTTCTACCTTACCCATTACTTCTACCATACCCATTACTTCTTCCTTACCCATTACATCTGCCTCACTCATTACTTCTACCTTACCTATTACTTCTTCCTTACCCATTACTTCTTCCTTACCCATTACTTCTGCCTTACCCATTACTTCTTCCTTACCCACTACTTCTTCCTTAATCATTACTTCTGCCTTACTCATTACTTCTATCTTACCCATTACTTTTACCTTACTTATTAATTCCACCTTACCCATTACTTCTTCCTTACCCATTACTTCTTCCTTTCCAATTACTTCTAGCTTATTCATTACTTCTACCCTACCCATTACTTCTACCTTACCCACTACTTCTTCCTTATCCATTACTTCTACCTTAGCCATTACTCTACCTTACTCATTAATTCTACCCTACCCATTACTTCTACCTTACCCATTACTTCTACCTTACGCATTACTTCTACCTTACCCATTACTTCTACCTTACCCATTACTTCTACCTTACCCATTACTTCTTCCTTACCCATTACATCTAGCTTACCCATTACATCTACCTTACCCATTACTTCTACCTTACCCGTTACTTTTACATTACCCATTACTTCTACCTTACCCATTACTATTACATTACCCATTACTTTTACATTACCCATTACTTCTACTTTACCATTACTTCTTCCTTACCCATTACATCTAGCTTACCCATTACATCTACCTTACCCATTACTTCTACCTTACCCATTACTTTTACATTACCCATTACTTCTACCTTACCCATTACTATTACATTACCCATTACTTTTACATTACCCATTACTTCTACCTTACCCATTACTATTACATTACCCATTACTTCTACCTTACCCATTACTTTTACATTACCCATTACTTCTACCTTACCCATTACTATTACATTACCCATTACTTTTACATTACCCATTACTTCTACCTTACCCATTACTATTACATTACCCATTACTTCTACCTTACCCATTACCTCTAAACAACAGAGATGAATTGTAAACATTGCATCTTCTCAAGCATCAAGCTAAACAAGACCAATTTAATCCATGCTCTCTAAGCATAACCTGATATAGACTGAACAAAGGAACCATAAATATTAAGCAATTAATAAACATATGGGATATACTTGTGAGAATTTTTACCGTGGCTCTGAGCGCGAATATATTATAGTGATTAAGCAAACTTAATGAAATTGCAATCAATTCGTATGAGTAAGAGGAAATCAGATTCATATTCATGAAGAACAAACAGTGGTCCCTGATTACTCAACCTGCATCAGACCTTCCTGCATAAGAATCTCTCAACCCACCAGTTAAATATTCATGGCAAAAAATTTGAAAGATGAAAATAACCCATCAATAGAGGGTGAAACTAAGCAATTTCCTGCAGGTAATTGAGGAACTGCCCCTCGCCGACTGAGGACAACGGGCGTGGCCCAATTTTACGATAGAAAATGGAGATGGGAAAGTGAAAGGGGATGAACTAGAAAAAAGAAAATGAAAATAAATGACACAGTAGGAAGGGATAGGGTAAAGTCTTTGGAATTGCTTATAAATTAACAATTATATCTTAACACTGCCAAATACAGCACTATCACAGCTCTGTCCTTCTGGGAAGGAGAGAGCGTGTCTTCTAGCTGTGCAAGCCCCCCATGCCGGGGATTTCTTGTTGGCAGTCCCTGATTCCGCCTTGGGCACCCGCCTGGACGATCGGACCCTAAGTATTGGTGTTGCACTGCGGCTTGCCGCCCCTATCTCCACCGAACACCAATGTATATGCACGGGCAGACGAATACGGCAGTCGACTTTCTCATCTGTTATAAGAGACAGGGAAAGATTCCCAGTCATGAAGCAGTCAATGACACCATCAAGAGAAGTTTGGCTACAGTTGGGTGTCCAGCACAAAGGGAACCTCAGTTGTGCAGACCTGACAACATCCCAAAACGCCCAGATGGAGTCACCCTGCAGTCATGGAGGGATGGTAAACAGGTCGTGTGATACTACACGCGTGCATCTACATTGGCTGATACCTATCTACCTTACAGCACAGCTGAGGGAGGCGGGGCGGCCATCTTCAGGGAGACCCAGAAAATCAACAGATACAGAGAACTAGACCGTTGTTACAGGTTTGTGGCGATAGGCTCTTAGACTCTGGGCGCCTGGGGTAAATGTGCACTTAAGTTCTTAAAAGAAGTGGGCGAGGAACTCATTGGGAAAACTAAAGACTCACGTGCGGCCAGTTTCCTGTTCAGTTCAAAGGGGAAATGCGTGCTGTATCCTGGGTTCGCACCCAACCTCCGAGGAGCTGGACGAGGTTTTCGAAAACTGATTGTTATATTGTCATATAACAATATGACAATATTGTTCAGTAAGTGTTCTCTGTAAACTGTAGCATTGCAAAAAAAAAAAACAAAAAAAATATAGGCTACTCATGAGAGTTTCTCATGAGTAGGGTACTCATGAGAAACTCTCCAGACACAAAACAGAACGCTTTAAAAGAGACTAACGTCGTCTATGCCTTCAAATGCCCTCTTGGGGACTGTAAGCTCCAAAAAAACCAGTATATAGGCAAGACAACAACATCTCTTTCTAGGCGTTTAACGATGCATAAGCAACAGGGCTCCATTAAGGAACATATAATCTCTTCCCACAACCAAACCATCGCCAGAGAAATCCTAGTAAACAACACAGAAATCATCGATAGATACAGCGATAGCAGGCGGCTTGACGTTTGCGAGGCACTACACATCAAGAAGTCAACACCAGCAATCAACAGCCAATTATTGCACAACTATATTCTACCCACCTCAAGACTCCGCTCCAATATAGAAGCATCAAGAAATATGGACCAATAGGCTTTCTACAAACACTACTATTCAATATCCATTGTTTCGTGTTCTGTCTTGTGTTGATGAAATTAATACCCTATTAATACTCTTGTTCTGTCTTGTGTTGATGAAATTAATACCCTATTAATACCACATCTTGTTCTGTCTTGTGTTAATGCCACATCACCCCTTCCACCTCACTCAAATGTAGATATAAAATCGGAGATGCGTAAGTTCTATTCAGTTGTGTATTTGTGAACTAAAGTCTTTGAAAATGTAATAAGTTTTACGAAACGCGCTCGTGTCGCGTCAGACTAGAAATAAAAATGAATTTTGGAGAATTGATTTTTGATTTACCTCCAACAGTGAAACGAAATGTACGAAAGATTGAGAAAATTCGTGTTAGAATTATTAATCTTACTTTTTCGGTCATATTTAATAATATATATATATATATATATATATATATATATATATATATATATATATATATATATATATATATATATATATATATATATATATATATATATATATATATATATATTTCATTGAATATGACCGCATATTCTGTATTCATTATTTTCTGGTTTAGGGCTTCTATCCCTCTAATTATTTTCTTAGCATCAGGGCTTAATTGGAATAGGAGTTCTCCAAAACTCATTTTCGTACTTTTAAGGTGAAGAAAAGAAGTGATTTACTATAGAGTGTATTACACTTATTTCTATAATTTGCACGACGTTTCGAACCTCCATGGTTCATTCTCAAGTGAACAGATCTTACAATACTAGTTGATTTTATACCCGCATTAGGTCAGGTGATAATACAATGAAGGTGAAAAACATGGGGGGATACATAAGGGATAAACATAGGGCTGCAGAAGGCTTATTGGCCCATACGAGGCATCTCCTATCTAAACACAAAGATTAATCCAGTGTAATTGGCCTGTTTATGTTTGGACATTGTCTTCTGTGTTGGCATCGATATGTTCTTGTCTTGTCCTTACTCTCATGGTGGGTAGAGTAAATAGTTCCGTGATTTGGGTGTTCATGGTAGGTCGCTCTATTCTTATGTGAATTGCCTCAAGAATTTGTAATCTTCTTGAATCTTGGGTTTTGTCTATTATGCAAGTATTCTTGTTCAACATTTCTCTTGTTAGAGTAATGTCATGGGCTTGTCTCATGTGATTCCTAGGGGCACCAGATTGAAGATGGCATGTCAAACGCCTCGTCAGCTTGGTCGACGTCATACCTATGTACTTACATTGAAGGTTACATCCTTCGTGGGGGCAAGTGTACATGTATACAACGCTTGACTGCTGTAGAGGGTTCTCCGTCGGCTTCGGGCTGTTTTTGATAAGGAGTTCAGAAGTCTTCTTGGTTTTGTAGAATATTATCAGGTTTATGTTTTGGTTAGGAGTAGTGCTTTTTACTCCTTTACGGATTATTTCTTTCATTATTCTTTCCTCTTTTATATGTTCACTGTGCATGGTTGATTTGTAATATAATTTTATTGGGGGTGTTGTGGTTTCTGTTCTAGGTTCTGAATTATACCAACGGTCCAAGTGTCTTCTTATAGCAGCGTTTATTTCCGCGTTGCTATATCCGTTGTTCACCAATACCTGAGTTACTCTTTCAAACTCTCTACTCACGTTGCTCCATTCAGAGCAGTGGGTAAGCGCTCGACGAATATAAGCATTGAGAACACTGGCTTTGTGTCTTTGGGGGCACTCACTTCTACCGTTCAGGCATAATCCTATGTTGGTGGGCTTGGTATATACGTTGGTGCTTAAAGAGGTTTCTGTTTTTGTTATTAGTACATCCAAGAATGGCAGACTGTTATTTTTCACTATTTTCATGTGTAAATCGGAGTACTGACTCTCTCTCTAGGTGTCTTTTTAGGTCAATTAGTTCATCTGAGTCTTTTACTATTACGAATATGTCATCTACATAACGGCAGTATACAGTTGGTTTTTGTCTGCTACTGAAGACCCTATCTTCGATGGTTCCCATATAAAAATTAGCAAATAAAACTCCTAAGGGGGAGCCCATTGCTACTCCGTCTATTTGTAAATACATGTCTCCTTGTGGACTGATGAAAGGGGCTTCCTTTGTACATGCTTCGAGAAGACTTTTCAAGTGTGGCTCAGGTATGTCTAATTTGGGGGTGCTCTCGTCTCTGTATACTCTGTCCAGTATCATTCCTATGGTTGTGTCGACTGGGACGTTGGTAAAAAGGGATTCAACGTCCAGGGAAGCGATGATTCCATCGGGCTGGGTAGATTTGATCAATTCTAGGAAATCTGCTGATGATTGTAGACTAAACTTACTTGGAGTGCATGGAGTTAGGAGTTCATTGAGTTTCTTTGCCAGGTGATAAGTTGGGGTTGGTATTTGGCTGATTATAGGGCGTAGTGGGTTACCTGGTTTATGCGTCTCAACATTGCCGTAGGCATATCCTAAGCCATAGTCGCCTTGAAGTTTATTGAAATGCACACTACCTTTCTTTGCGTTGATTGGTGTAATTGTTTTGTTTACTTTCCGCTTAAGGTCTTCTACGGGGTTCCTCGTGATTCGTTGAAATTTGGAGTCGTCACTTAGGATGTCGCTAATTTTGTTCATGTATTCATGGGTAGGAATCAATACATATGCTGCTGTTTTGTCGGCTTTTCTTATTGTTACGTCTTTCAGATTTTTTAGTTGTTTCGCTGCTTCTTTGAGTCGTGGGGTTAAGATTGTAGATGAATATGTTCCTCGTTTTTTCCCTGCTTCTGCAAGTAGTTCTTTTCTTCACCTTAAAAGTACGAAAATGAGTTTTGGAGAACTCCTATTCCAATTAAGCCCTGATGCTAAGAAAATAGTTAGAGGGATAGAAGCCCTAAACCAGAAAATAATAAATACAGAATATGAGGTCATATTCAATGAAACATGTTTGAAAGAAAACCTGCTGCCAGTATACACCAATATATATATATATATATATATATATATATATATATATATATATATATATATATATATATATATATATATATATATATATATATATATATATATATATATATATATATATATATATATATATATATATATATATATATATATATATTTACATATATATAGTGGGTTAAAGCGTACTAGTTATGGCAGCTACTGGAAGGTAGTTGTGCTTTCTCTGTTCGAGTCCCACTGGTGGGTGTTGTCCAAAGATTGTTAATCTTTACTTGTGGTTTATGCAAGTATAGGTTTATATATATATACATGTATATATATATATATATATATATATATATATATATATATATATATATATATATATATATATATATATATATATATATATATATATGTCGTACCTAGCAGCCAGAACGCACTTCTCAGCCTACTATGCAAGGCCCGATTTGCCTAATAAGCCAAGTTTTCCTGAATTAATATATTTTCTCTAATTTTTTTCTTATGAAATGAAAAAGCTACCCATTTCATTATGTATGAGGTCAATTTTTTTTTATTGGAGTTAAAATAACGTAGATACATGACCGAACATAACCAACCCTACCTAACCTAACCTAACTGATCTTTATAAGTTAGGTTAGGTTAGGTAGCCGAAAAAGTTAGGTTAGGTTAGGTTAGGTAGGTTAGGTAGTCGAAAAACAATTAATTCGTTAAAACTTGGCTTATTAGGAAAATCGGGCCTTGCATAGTAGGCAAAGAAGTGCGTTCTGGCTACTAGGTACGACATATATATATATATATATATATATATATATATATATATATATATATATATATATATATATATATATATATATATATATATATATATATATATGTCGTACCTAGTAGCCAGAACGCTCTTCTCAGCCTACTATGCAAGGCCCGATTTGCCTAATGAGCCAAGTTTTCCTGAATTAATATATTTTCTTAAATTTTTTTCTTATGAAATGATAAAGCTAATCATTTCATTACGTATGAGGTCAATTTTTTTTATTGGAGTTAAAATTAATGTAGATATATGACCGAACCTAACCAACCCTACCTAACCAACCCTAACCTATCTTTATAGGTTAGGTTAGGTTAGGTAGCCGAAGAAGTTAGGTTAGGTTAGGTTAGGTAGTCGAAAAATAATTAATTCATGAAAACTTGGCTTATTAGGCAAATTGGGCCTTGCATAGTAGGCCGAGAAGTGCGTTCTGGCTACTAGGTACGACATATATATATATATATATATAACCTGATATAGACTGAACATAGAAACCATAAATATTAAGCAATTACTAAACATATGGGATATATATATATATATATATATATATATATATATATATATATATATATATATATATATATATATATATATATGTATATATATATGCGAACAAGCCTGAATGGTCCCCAGGACAATATGCAACTGAAAACTCACACCCCAGAAGTGACTCGAACCCATACTCCCAGAAGCAACGCAACTGGTATGTACAAGACGCCTTAATCCACTTGACCATCACGACCGGACAAAATGAGGTGATAGCCGAGGCTATTTGAACCACCCCACCGCCGGCACTCGGATAGTAATCTTGGGCATAGCATTTTACCAAATCACCTCATTCTTTGGGGCACACGTGAGGAACACAAATGCGAACAAGCCTGAATGGTCCCCAGGACAATATGCAACTGAAAACTCACACCCCAGAAGTGACTCGAACCCATACTCCCAGAAGCAACGCAACTGGTATGTACAAGACGCCTTAATCCACTTGACCATCACGACCGGACAAAATGAGGTGATAGCCGAGGCTATTTGAACCACCCCACCGCCGGCACTCGGATAGTAATCTTGAGCATAGCATTTTACCAAATCACCTCATTCTTTGGGGCACACGTGAGGAACACAAATGCGAACAAGCCTGAATGGTCCCCAGGACAATATGCAACTGAAAACTCACACCCCAGAAGTGACTCGAACCCATACTCCCAGAAGCAACGCAACTGGTATGTACAAGACGCCTTAATCCACTTGACCATCACGACCGGACAAAATGAGGTGATAGCCGAGGCTATTTGAACCACCCCACCGCCGGCACTCGGATAGTAATCTTGGGCATAGCATTTTACCAAATCACCTCATTCTTTGGGGCACACGTGAGGAACACAAATGCGAACAAGCCTGAATGGTCCCCAGGACAATATGCAACTGAAAACTCAAACCCCAGAAGTGACTCGAACCCATACTCCCAGAAGCAACGCAACTGGTATGTACAAGACGCCTTAATCCACTTGACTATCATGACCGGACAAAATGAGATGATAGCCGAGGCTATTTGAACCACCCCACCGCCGGCACTCGGATAGTAATCTTGGGCATAGCATTTTACCAAATCACCTCATTCTTTGGGGCACACGTGAGGAACACAAATGCGAACAAGCCTGAATGGTCCCCAGGACAATATGCAACTGAAAACTCACACCCCAGAAGTGACTCGAACCCATACTCCCAGAAGCAACGCAACTGGTATGTACAAGACACCTTAATCCACTTGACCATCACGACCGGACAAAATGAGGTGATAGCCGAGGCTATTTGAACCACCCCACCGCCGGCACTCGGATAGTAATCTTGGGCATAGCATTTTACCAAATCACCTCATTCTTTGGGGCACACGTGAGGAACACAAATGCGAACAAGCCTGAATGGTCCCCAGGACAATATGCAACTGAAAACTCACACCCCAGAAGTGACTCGAACCCATACTCCCAGAAGCAACGCAACTGGTATGTACAAGACGCCTTAATCCACTTGACCATCACGACCGGACAAAATGAGGTGATAGCCGAGGCTATTTGAACCACCCCACCGCCGGCACTCGGATAGTAATCTTGGGCATAGCATTTTACCAAATCACCTCATTCTTTGGGGCACACGTGAGGAACACAAATGCGAACAAGCCTGAATGGTCCCCAGGACAATATGCAACTGAAAACTCACACCCCAGAAGTGACTCGAACCCATACTCCCAGAAGCAACGCAACTGGTATGTACAAGACGCCTAAATCCACTTGACCATCACGACCGGACAAAATGAGGTGATAGCCGAGGCTATTTGAACCACCCCACCGCCGGCACTCGGATAGTAATCTTGGGCATAGCATTTTACCAAATCACCTCATTCTTTGCCGGCGGTGGGGTGGTTCAAATAGGCTCGGCTATCACCTCATTTTGTCCGAAAAAGTAAGATTAATAATTCTAACACGAATTTTCTCAATGTTTCTTATATTTTTCTTCACTGTTGATGGTAACTGAAAAATCAATTCTCCAAAATTCATTTTTATTTCTAGTTTGAGGTGACACTTGAGTGCAACTCCTGAAGCGACTCCTCTTGAGTCAAGAGGAGTACAGGCCGGATCACGATACACTCTGTCCGCTATCATCCCGATTGTTTCATCATAGGATGAAACGTTTCATCCTATCATGAAACGTTTCTGGTATGTCAAGAGGTGTACAGGCCGGATCACGATACACTCTGTCCTGTATCATCCCGATTGTTTCATCATAGGATGAAATAATCGGGATGATAGCGGACAGAGTGTATCGTGATCCGGCCTGTACTCCTCTTGACATACCAGAAAACATTCTAAGGAAACTACTCCAAGCCTGTACTAAAGAGGCACCCTTCTTGAGCCCGGATGGGCACATGTATAAGCAAGTATATGGGGTCGCCATGGGTTCTCACCTAGGTGTCCTGTTTGCGAACTTCTATATGGGTACCATCGAACAAAAGGTCTTAGTCGACATGAACTTGAAACCGGCCATATACTGCAGGTATGTTGACGACATTTTTACACAGGCACCTGATGTCAGACATCTGCAGGAGCTGAAGGAGTCATTTGAGCGGAATTCTGTGTTGCGTTTCACTTAAGAGATGGAGAAGGATGGGAAGCTGCCCTTTCTAGATGTAACAGTCAAGGAAAGGAGCGGAGGTTTCCACACTGCAGTCTACACTATGGAAACAAACATAGGAATGTGCCTCAATGCCAACAGTGACTGCCCAGACAGGTACAAGAGGAGTGTCGTAACGCTTATGTCGACCGTGCTCTCAGCCACAGCTCAGGATGGAAGCAAGTCGATGAAGAACTCTGTAGGGTAAGGCAGGTCCTAGTCAACAACGGCTTCTCCAATGGTTTCGTTGAAGACATCATAAGAAGGAAGGTGAAACGCCACGCAACCTCTGAAGAGATAACTAACACAACACCTGTACCCCCTATTAGACTATTTTACAGGAACTTCTTTTCCACAGCTCATAACACGGAGGAAAGGGTCCTGAAAGATATTGTTAATAGAAACGTTATCCCTACAGACAAAAATCAGAAGATACAGTTGACGATCTACTATAAAACCAAGAAACCGGCCAACCTACTCATTAGAAACTCTCCAGACACAAAGCAGAATGCTTTAAAAGAGACCAATGTCGTCTATGCCTTCAAATGCCCACTTGGGGACTGTAAGCCTCATAGATTTCAGTATATACGCAAGACAACAACATCTCTTTCCAGGCGATTAACGATGCATAAGCAACAGGGCTCCATTAAGGAACATATAATCTCTTCCCACAACCAGACCATCACCAGAGAAGTCTTAACAAAAAACACGGAAATCATCGATAGATACAGCGATAGCAGGCGGCTAGGTATCTGCGAGGCACTACACATTAAGAAGTCGACAGCAGCAATCAACAGCCAATTAATGCACAACTATATTCTACCCACTTCAAGACTCCGCACCAATATAGAAGCATCAAGAAATATGGGCCAATAGGCCCTTTGCAGTTACTTCCATTCTTCCCTAGCTGCGTTAAGGTGAGAACAATAGAAATGTTGAAGATGCATGAATCGTGGATCTCTTCTATCTCTGGTCTTTAGTCTTCCAAATTCAATTACAGGGAATCGCCGCGGTGGCGTTCCCTGTATGCGCTGTGATCCCAAGGCAGTGCGACGGACACAGAGGGAGTGGATCTGATAGGGCTGAAGAAGAGACGTCTGGCAGCCTGGGAGTCGATCACCTCTTCGTGGAACCCGGAGAACGAGTGGAGGGCGGCTAAGGAGAAGTAACCCCTGTAGATCACAAAGTGTCAGCCATTAGGGAGTACCCAGTACCCACGACGCGTAAGGAGTTGTTGAGGTATCTTGGGATGATAGGATACTGTCGTAGTTTCTGCAAGAACTTTTCCACGGTAGCGCATCCCCTGACCGAACTACTCTCTAAGAATGTACGATGGAAGTGGGGAGAGGCCTGCCAGGAGTCTTTTGAGAAGACCAAGAAACTGTTGACGGAGGCCCCAGTATTAATATCTCCAGATTTTTCAGCCCGATTTATCCTGTACGTGGATGCCAGTGACGTTGGGATAGGGGCCATGTTGGCCCAAGAAAGGAGTGAGGTACATAGGCCGGTAGCTTTCTACTCCAAGAAATTTGTGAAGTGCCAGCGTGCCTATAGTACCGTCGAGAAGGAGGCTTTGGCTTTAGTAATGGCCCTGAAGCACTTTGATGTGTACGTGGGAGGAGGGGCGAGACCTGTTCTTGTGTTTACAGATCACAACCCTCTGACCTTTTTTGTACAAGATGAGGAACTCCAACCAGCGGCTGACGAGGTGGGCATTACTACTGCAGGAGTACTGGCTGGACATCAAGCACATCAGAGGGTAGGACAACGTAGTAGCGGATGCCCTGTCCCACATACACTAATCAGATATGACAGATATGACCCACGCAAGCTGTGAGAGTCATATCCACTTTACCCACGTGTTCTCTACGTTGCGGGCAACAATTTGACATGTGTGGGAGTGTGTAGTGTTTCTCGCGTTAGCGAGAAATTCGCGAAAGAAGAGTATTTGGGCCGGTGGTTTAGGCCATTTAGGACGCCAATATGGCGCCGGTCCCTCCATTCTCCTGCCAAAACTGTATGACGTCAGTGGCACCAGATTGGTCATGAACAGTGACGTGGCACAGGGAGCCAATGAAAACCGCCCCTGGAGAGCAAGGGGGTCCGGAGATCGCGCCTCTGTGGCGCCATCAGTTTGAGACGACCGTTGACTAGGTCGGACGTGCGAAAGTTGGTCCTGTCAGTTTGACAGTTGTACCCTGCTCCCGTGGATTTTACGCATCAACCGTAGTCTGCAAGTACGCTGTGAGGTCTTCCTTCGTTCATGTGTTGGACCAAAGAGGGAATCGACAGAATATTGAGCAACAAGTGCTCCAAGGACAGGTGCTTTGCAAGAAGAAGTGGAGTCTGTGTAGTGACGTATGTGACGTCTGAGGCAGTTCACCGATCTAGTGACGACGTAGCGGCTGGGCCAATCCACCGGGAAGCAGTGTAAGAAGAAAACTAATTGGGAATCAGGACGACTGCAGCCGAGAAGTAGAACTGCAGACGTAGTTGCGAGGAGAAGTCGACGGCCAGGAGACCGACTCCAACCCTTTGAGAAGTTGTAGAGGAGCACGGACCTACGGAGGACAAAGCACGGTCACGATGCGTTTATTTTGGGATGTTGATCGGGTTCCTGAAGAAAGCATCACAGGTGTGTGGGGGCATTCCCTACAACGAGTCGAGAGCTGGGACCAGGAGCTGCAATTCAACTCTCACCGGAGGGCGAGTTCACATCAGTGAGGTGGAAGTAGGTGATTCTAGTTTCCCTCCCAAATTCCCCTTTAGTCAGTTATATTTAGCCAGAGTATCTTATATGTTGTGAGCAAGGCTCACTGATGTCTATATCACAGTAAGGCACAGTTGTGCAGAGTGAGGCTGTACAGAGCTCTCATGATATTTATATATGTGGTGTGTGTAGGCACCTGTGTTTATTGATGAGTTTGCTGTACACAGCAAACTCATGATGATTTCTTTCATGTGACATTAATATTGGATGATTTCTTTCATGTGACATTAATATTATAACTTATGCCAGAGAATATATATATATGTAAGTGTACCAGTTGTTGGTGTTAGGCTGTGTGCCCAATATTATCTTATTACTGATATTAATGAATTGATTTATATATATATATGCTGGAGTGTTGGATAACATTTTCATGTGTACAATGGTATTCTGTGTTATCGCCTTCGAAAGGAATTACTGAGTCTAAAGCCAGTACCGTGGATAATTGCATTCATTGTCATTAGTATGATCTGCCGTGAATAACGCCTTTACAGTGAGATATCGTGTTTATTGCTGTAGAAACGATTAATTGAGCTTAAGACCAATGCAGTGACTCATTGCATTCTATTGTCATTATAGCAATTATTGTGTTGATTGCAAATATAGTGATTACTGTGAATTTAAAGAAACACGCGCTTAGCGCCAGGAAACAAATACAGAAGCATTCTCACAGTGAGGGGGGGGGGGCCGCTCAGCTGATATTGACAGGAGGGGGAGTGTTGCCCTCTTGATGAGTTCCAGTTTTATGAAGAGAGAGTGATGTTGGAAATTTACAACACTAATAAACTACTATTGTATTATAATAAATCATTATCATTATATACTAACTACAGTAGTTACTAATTTCACTAACGGTAGTGTCACATAAATTAACCATTGCATCTGCATATTAATGCTAGAATTATCATGAAATCGAGTAGCAACATTGCGTCAGATAATGTCCAGTTAGACACATTTATTACCAATGGGTTAGAGAATTGAATGTGATTCTCTAAAATTATCAGTATTCCGTGTAATAATTACTTACGGATAATATAACTCCCAATAATCTCAAACCAAGAATTATTAACTAAAATTATTATGTAGTAGCAGTCTTTTCTGTTACGTACGAATGCCATGGAGAAAATAAAATCTTCTCCATTTCTCGTTTGACACCATAAAACGAGAATATGATAATATTTAAATCCCTATAATTGCAACCCAGTTCTCATAAACGTATTACAGCCATAATTACGCGGAAAATAATTATTCGTGATTAATAATTTCTGTGGTGAATGCGAGAGACGGGTTGAAGGAGGCGGCGATGCCATTGTGCGAGAGGAAGGGATCCCTGGCGTGAAGAGTGGCGAGACACGTGGTAGTGACTGGGGAATTTATCAGCAAGAATTACGCTGTTACTCGGTCAACAGTTAATAATTACTTATCCACGTGTTCTATAGTGCCCAGCCAGTTAATAACGCGTCAACAATTGAAGCCAAGACCCGTAATTACACGTACACAGCAGTGGACGTCAGGGACTGGCTGACGCGGTTTCGGCAGACCTCAGTATTTAATACGGTCATGTTAAGTATATGTTTCTCGTTTGATGCATCATCCTAGATTATATATTTGTGAGTAGTCTGTCGTCATATAGCGAGGACACCCAATATACAACGTTAGTAAAATTTCGACAATTTCCTCCGTTTTCATGAATATTAAAAATAAAACGTAGCCTATTCAAATGCTACTTAAATTTCTCTGATTTCAGCATGTATACGAGGAGTCATCAAGTTGTTTCTCATCATTCGTGATATTCACCTCGAGTTCTTTTCTTTGTGGAGATCCTGTGACCACGAGGACGAATGACAAAATGATGTTACAGAAATCGTCTTAAAGCTAAGACATTTTTTCATACAAATTTATTTAATAGGATTATTGATTCTTATAGAATTCCTATAGAATCTTTGCATTGAATAGATTATTACCAGAAATGATGATTGGTAATTAATGTGTTTGCTCTGACTGTTGCTCAGTAATTCATGATCTTTAATATTCACAATTTGAGTTCTCATATTTTGAATCTATAGTAGTTTAGATTTATTATATCATTTACTCAACAATGAACTGGTGGCGAACCACACTGGTTCCTAGATGTATATGAATTTCTAGAAATACCCCCCCAGTGTAGGTCTTTGAGGCTCTGACTTTAATTAAAATTAATAATACAGTCCATTCATTATTTCAAGTGATTATTCTTTTAATGATTGTCCATAGACACTGGTTCTCTAGTGTTATTCTAATGATCACTTTTATTAGTTTTCCCTCTTTTCTCAAAAGTGGGTGGTCCTTCGATTTATTAAATCCAATAAGTAAATAATTGAATATATGAGTCAAGCCCCAGATATCCCACATAATGGTCCTTATCGAACCGGATGTATACTAATTGGTAATAACTAATCACCGTGTGAAGTAGTTTAAACTAACCACATTTATTAATTCTGTCTACCAGCAGTGTACCACATAGGTTAGCCTAATTCACACCAATTTATTTGCTGTTTATACCTCATGTATAAAGTAGCACTCGTGGGACACAGTCAATTGCCCACAACACTCAGACCAATACCTAATACTGAGGTAAGAATCTTCAGGTCACCAGGAGCAACAGCTCATAACTTCTATAATAATTCCACATTAACACCTGCGTTAGAGTGGCCTCACCATCTAACTATTATTTATTTAGGTGGTAATGACATCCATCCTACTCGACACCCAGCTGAGGTAATTAATCACCTTAAAACAATAATTTCCTCATTTAAACTCATTAGCAGTTCAGTAGTGTTCACATTGGTGGAACCTCGCCAACTGAGCAATAATAATCGTTGGGGAGTGAGTCCAGAATATTACCAAAGAGCTGCCAAATATATAAACTTTAGGCTGAGGAAGAGAGTACGATTGGATGCCACTTACATTCAATTTACAGCCAGACCATACAGGCAAAACCTGGCAAGAGATGGTGTACACCATCTGGCAAGATACATGATGGGAGCTGGTCGGCCGAGCGGACAGCATGCTGGACTTGTGATCCTGTGGTCCTGGGTTCGATCCCAGGCGCCGGCGAGAAACAATGGGCAGAGTTTCTTTCACCCTATGCCCCTGTTACCTAGCAGTAAAATAGGTACCTGGGTGTTAGTCAGCTGTCACGGGCTGCTTCCTGGGGGTGGAGGCCTGGTCGAGGACCGGGCCGCGGGGACACTAAAAGCCCCGAAATCATCTCAAGATAACCTCAAAATAACACCTGTCAGATGAGTCTAGGTCACATGTAGTTGACAAATTGATCAACACAATCAATCACCTTAAAAGGCTGTGGCTGGCAAGCCAAATTAATTGTATATAATTGTATTTTCACTTGTGTGTGCAAGTGCACACTTATATAAACTATAAAATCTGAAAAACCCAAAAATACAGCACAACTATATATTCACATTACTGCACCACAAATTAATCTATGCCAACCTTTATTAGGTAGGAATTTAGGCTGTGATTATGCTGAATTTGGCACAAATGCAGACTAAATAAATTTGTAGTTTCTTAGGTAGAAATTCTTACAACTAGGCTTGAGCTAGTTAGTAGTACATACGTTATTTATTCTTGTGCTGACCCTATCAAAGGTGGGATTTAACCTTAGGGTAACTCTGATTAGAGTATATCCGTATTAATTATTTGTGTACTCATTATTTGTGTGTATGCATTTTGAGTGCTGCTGAATGATCACCATTACATCTAATGGTGATAAAGATGAGCTAGCCGGAAGAAAGTTAAGGGTGAAGTTCAAGCACTGCTCAAAATCCTTAGCTACTTATTGTTAGGTAGGTACATTTAACCTCGAGTGTGGTTGAGTGTAATTTAGCCTGATTAATTTAGGCTATACTCAATATTACTTGTCAACTAATGAGCAAGTACCCAAGCTTCATTAGTAATACGTATTCAAGTCCTATGAAATTTGGACTTAAAGCCACCATGGCTACTCCTGAACAATTAAGAAGAACCTATATTGGCCTCAAAGGTCATTTTACTAGACTAATTAATAAGTCTGATACCTTGTCTAAAGCAACTCCCATTGATTACTATCGACTAGAAACATCAGTGAGAGTGGCTGATCTAAAATTTGATCATGTTAGATCTACAAGCCAGTCTTATCTCAACCTACTGAATAACACTGAAACTGATCCTGATGAAATGGATCAAATTATAGCAGATATTTCTCAGTATGAAGATGAGACTCAAGATAAACTTGACATACTATCCAATATAGTAACACAATCTAAATCTAATGCAAATAATACTATGTCTCAATCCAGTTATCAATTACCTGAGGTTCGTCTACCTACTTTAGACTTACCTACATTTGCAGGGCTGGACGAAGAAAATTGGGACACATTTTGGACTTCATTTGAAGTTCATATACATAAGAAATCCTCTCCTGACAAGATTTCTAAATTCTCATACCTGATTAGTCTTCTCATAGGGGAGGCTAAAAAGGTAAAACATAACCTAGCTCTCACTGAGAGTAATTATGAGGAAGCTATAAAACTGCTAAAGTTGAACTATTGCAACAAGGAGTTGAGTATAGCTAACCTTTATTACCAGTTGCTAGATCTGAATGCACCAAGAAACAGACCAGACTCACTTCAAAGCTTCAGGCTAGAAGTAGAGTCTCTAGTGAAGGCCCTAGGTACTAAAGTTGATTTACCAGCCTCAGAATGGTCAATCAAGTTACTTTTGCAGAGGAAATTACCTCGAAATATCTTAGCAGAAATCTGCTCACACTATAAAACCGAGTTTCTCACTCTCGCGCAAATATTCGAGGGACTGAGAATAACGGTTAACAAGTTGAAGACCCATGATAAGATTAAATCTGAATCTAAACCACCTAATATTGACACCTCAGTCAAACCCAAATCGACTTTGAATAAGTCCAATAAATTCAAACCTAAGACTACTCCATCCACTGGAAAAAGGAGTGGTAGTGCAGGTATTTATTCTGTATCTCCCTCTGACGATACAACTGATATATCTACTAAAAGGACAAATTCAGCCAGAGAGAGAAAGTGTCTGTTCTGTGATCAAGAACACGTCACCTACAAATGCACTGTTTATCCTAACTTTAATACCAGGATTAAACGGTTACAAGAATTACACAGATGCACCAAGTGCATGGGCTCTCATGATCCCAGTAAATGTGTAGTGCAGCTACGGCTATGCAGTAGATACAACAAAGGTGTACATCATTATACCTTATGTAGAAAAACTTCTACACAATCTATGACAACTGGAGAGAATTCTTTGAATTCTACCACAGTACAATATTGCAAGGTACATCAAGGAATGAATGTACTTGCTACTGAGTCAGGCAGTAATACCACTCTGCCTACAGCTCTTTCACCACCTTTCCTCTTCTTCTACACCTTCCTTCTCCTTCACCACCTTCCCTCTCTTTCACCACCTTCCCTACCCTTCACCACCTTCCCTCTTCTTCACCACCTTCCCTCTTCTTCACCACCTTCCCTCTCTTTCACTACCTTCCCAACCCTACACTACTTTACCCTCTCCTTCTTCTTCACCACCTTCCTTCTCTTTCACCACCTTCCCTACCCTTCACCACCTTCCCTCTCCTTATCCACCTTCCCCCCCCCTGTTCACCACCTTCCCTCTCCTTCACCACCTTCCCCCCTCCTCACCACCTTCCCTCTCTTTCACCACCTTTCCTCTCCTTCAGCACCTTCCCTCTTCTTCACCACCTTCACTACCCTTCACCACCTTCCCTCTCATTCACCACCTTCCCTACCCTTCACCACCATCCCTCTCCTTCACTACCTTCCCTCACGTTCCCTCATCTTCCCTCTCCTTCACCACCTTCACTCTCCTTCACCACCTTCACTCTCCTTCACCACCTTCACTCTCTTTCACCACCTTCCCTCTCTTTCACCACCATCCCTACCCTACACCACCTTCCCTCTCCTTCACCACCTTCCCTCTCCCTCACCACCTTCCCTCTTCTTCACCACCTTCCCTCTCCCTTACCACCTTCCCTCCCCTTCACCACCTTCCCTCACCCTCCCTCTCCTTCACCACCTTCCCTCTCCCTCACCACCTTCCCTCTTCTTCACCACCTTCCCTCTCCCTCACCACCTTCCCTCCCCTTCACCACCTTCCCTCACCCTCCCTCTCCTTCACCACCTTCCCTCTCCTTCACCACCTTCACTCTCCTTCACCACCTTCCCTCTCCTTCACGACCTTCCCTCTCCTTCACCACCTTCCCTCTCCTTATCCACTTCCCCCCCCCCCTGTTCACCACCTTCACTCTCCTTCAGCACCTTCCCTCTTCTTCACCATCTTCCCTCATCCTCCCTCTCCTTCACCACCTTCACTCTCCTTCACCACCTTCCCTCTCCTTCACGACCTTCACTCTCCTTCACCACCCTCCCTCTCCTTCACCACCTTCACTCTCCTTCACCACCTTCCCTCTTCTTCACCACCTTCCCTCTCCTTATCCACTTCCCCCCCCCCTGTTCACCACCTTCCCTCTTCTCCACCACCTTCCCTCTCCTTCCTCACCTTCACTCTCCTTCACCATCTTCCCTCTTCTTCACCACCTTCCCTCTCCTTCACCACCTTCCCTCTTCTTCACCACCTTCCCTCTCCTTCACCACCTTCCCTCTCCTTCACCACCTTCCCTCTTCTTCACCACCCTTCCTCTCCTTCACCACCTTCCCTCTTCTTCACCACCTTCTCTCTTCTTCACCACCATCTCTCTCTTTCACCACCTTCCCTCTTCTTACCACCTTCCCTCACCCTCTTTCTCCTTCACCACCCTCCCTCTCCTTCACCACCTTCCCTCTCCTTCACCACCTTCCCTCTTCTTCACCACCTTCCCTCTCCTTCACCACCTTCCCTCTCCTTCACCACCTTCCCTCTCCTTCACCACCTTCCCTCTTCTTCACCACCTTCCCTCTTCTTCACCACCTTCCCTCTTCTTCACCACCTTCCCTCTTCTTCACCACCTTCCCTCTCCTTCACCACCTTCCCTCTCCTTCACAACCTTCCCTCTTCTTCACCACCTTCCCTCTTCTTCACCACCTTCCCTCTCCTTCACCACCTTCCCTCTCCTTCACCACCTTCCCTCTTCTTCACCACCTTCCCTCTTCTTCACCACCTTCCCTCTCCTTATCCACTTCCCCCCCCCCCTGTTCACCACCTTCCCTCTTCTCCACCACCTTCCCTCTCCTTCCTCACCTTCACTCTCCTTCACCATCTTCCCTCTTCTTCACCACCTTCCCTCTCCTTCACCACCTTCCCTCTTCTTCACCACCTTCCCTCTCCTTCACCACCTTCCCTCTCCTTCACCACCATCCCTCTCCTTCACCACCCTCCCTCTCCTTCACCACCTTCCCTCTTCTTCACCACCTTCTCTCTTCTTCACCACCATCTCTCTCTTTCACCACCTTCCCTCTTCTTACCACCTTCCCTCACCCTCTTTCCCCTTCACCACCCTCCCTCTCCTTCACCACCTTCCCTCTCCTTCACCACCTTCCCTCTTCTTCACCACCTTCCCTCTCCTTCACCACCTTCCCTCTCCTTCACAACCTCCCCTCTTCTTCACCACCTTCCCTCTCCTTCACCACCTTCCCTCTCCTTCACCACCTTCCCTCTTCTTCACCACCTTCCCTCTTCTTCACCACCTTCCCTCTTCTTCACCACCTTCCCTCTTCTTCACCACCTTCCCTCTCCTTCACCACCTTCCCTCTCCTTCACAACCTTCCCTCTTCTTCACCACCTTCCCTCTTCTTCACCACCTTCCCTCTCCTTCACCACCTTCCCTCTCCTTCACCACCTTCCCTCTTCTTCACCACCTTCCCTCTCCTTCACAACCTTCCCTCTTCTTCACCACCTTCCCTACCCTACACCACCTTCCCTCTCCTTCACCACCTTCCCTCTTCTTCACCACCTTCCCTCTCCTTATCCACCTTCGCCCCCCCCCTGTTTACCACCTTCCCTCTCCTTCACCACCTCCCCTCCTCTTCACTACCTTCCCTCTCTTTCACCACCTTTCCTCTCCTTCAGCACCTTCCCTCTCCTTCACCACCTTCCCTACCCTTCATCACTATGGATGATACAGACGAACACCAACTGTCTATAGACTGTTCACCGTCGAGGGCGCGTGTTTCTGTCTACGAGAGCAGAGAGATTGACAGGGTTTTCGGGCAATGAGAACGAGACTGTCTGCTGTGTTAGGAGCTGTGGTGAGACTCCTCTTGGTTACGGCATTAACTTACATATAGTCGGTGTGGACTGGTGCAGCAATGCGGATATTAACTATAATATGGATGGTCTGAGGCTTGGGACATGTATACAGGTTGCTAACATGAGAGTCACTGAAAAAAATCACCTGTCACAGTTACCAACACCGCTCTTTACAGTTCACTCTCACGCTTTATTGGTAAAATACTGATTCACACACACTATTGGTTTCTTGTCTACGATTGGGTGTCCCAGCAAGACTGCATGTGTGCTTGAGTTACTACTGGTCGGAGTGCTCCGGTGGCGAGAGAAGACCACTTGCTGGTGAGTTGTAACAAACGAGGATTGAGTATCCCTGCAATATTCACTTGATAATCCTTCAGATGCTGGGCGGACACCGAGGCAACAGAGTCTGACAGGCAACGTAAATTGTTTCCAATTCGTAACAGGTGTGAGACATAACCAACAAGATCACTTGTTGGTGAACTTGAGATCAGATAAGTACCGTCTATACTGTTTGTTAAACTATGTTCTGTGTTCATTGTAGATCAGTCATCTGTTGTCTACAACTTTGCTCGATTCACTTTTCTATACGATTTCAACAACAACAATTACGCCTCATGAAACTGCTAAACGAAGAGTTGATGACGATGTCAATTAATTTTCCATCACATGAAAACTGTAATTTACCTTTCAGTTGCACATTGTGTTGGACAGACATAGATATTGTTTGGGGGAGACTATCGTAAACATTATTTCAATGCTAAGTGCGAATTCTGCAAAATTCATGCAATAAAAACAGAACAATAATAAAAGAGTTTGCATCATTTGATCTACTTGAGCCTTGCAGAATATACCAGAGAACTAATTAGGTAACTAGCAATGTATATTGCAATTACTCGCGCCCACCACATTGTGACTTAGAGCCACACCCATTTATAAACAATGATAAAACCATCCCAGCACGCTGCATGAGCATAGAAAAGAATTCTCCGCATCCGAAGTGAAAGTTATGATGGAATTAAATTTTCACTCTGACGCAAATAACCAGAGTGGTAATTCAGTGTCCCTGTTCATAACACGTAATAATATCACTAAACTTTAGTCAGGCAGCTGCTACCGCAGTTAAACGCTTAGCAGACTTTGTTTCAATTGTCCGGCCTCGAGAAATGTCTACTTAAACTCAGCTCTACAACTTCTGCTATCACTACCCAATCAAACTCTAGTTGCAATATTTGCTTTGTCGTTGCTCCTCAACTTTTCCTAAAAACAGAGAGGGTGCATTGTTCTTAAATACCTGGTTGATACCTGGTTGATGGGGTTCTGGGAGTTCTTCTACTCCCCAAGCCCGGCCCGAGGCCAGGCTCGACTTGTGAGAGTTTGGTCCACCAGACTGTTGCTTGGAGCGGCCCGCAGGGCCACGTACCCACCACAGCCCGGCTGATCCGTAACTTCTCTTAGAAAACTGTCCAGTTCTCTCTTGAAGATGTCCACGGTTGTTCCGGCAATATTTCTTATAGTCGCTGGTAGGACGTTGAACAAACGCGGACCTCTGATGTTTATACAGTGCTCTCTGATTGTGCCTATAGCACCTCTGCTCTTCACTGGTTCTATTCTGCATTTTCTTCCATATCGTTCACTCCAATACGTTGTTATTTTACTGTGTAGATTTGGGACCTGTCCCTCCAGTATCTTCCATGTGTATATTATTTGGTATCTCTCTCGTCTCCTTTCTAGAGAGTACATTTAGAGAGCTGACATAACAAATGTAACAACGTAACAAATTTGTGACGTAACAAACGTAACAAATGACGAAACGTAACAAATGTTTTTGTTACGTGTCCTTGATGTCATGTCTCTTTCACTTTTGTCTCCGAGTTGACTGATTTATCAGAAGTTTTGAAGACAAATTAGTTAAAGTTCAACAATTAAGCTATTTGAAGAGAGATAAATTATTTAATAAACCTTTTCCTAGACTCACAGGTTCAAGGCTGGCCAAAGTCAGGGATGGACAAAGTCAGGGATGGTCAAAGTCAGGGATGGCCAAGGTCAGGGATGGCCAAGGTCAGGGTTGGCCAAGGTCACGATTGGCCAAGGTCAGGGATGGCCAAGGTCAGGGATGACCAAGGTCAGGGTTGGCCAAGGTCACGATTGGCCAAGGTCAGAGATGGCCAAGGTCAGGGATGACCAAGGTCAGGGTTGGCCAAGGTCACGATTGGCCAAGGTCAGGGATCTATCTTGAGATCTTGAGATGGTTTCGGGGCTTTTTTTAGTGTCCCCGCGGCCCGGTCCTCGACCAGGCCTCCACCCCCAAGAAACAGCCCGTGACAACTGACTAACACCCATGTACCTATTTTACTGCTAGGTAACAGGAGCATAGGGTGAAAGAAATTCTGCCCATTGTTTCTCGCCGGCGCCTGGGATCGAACCCAGGACCACAGGATCACAAGTCCAGCGTGCTCTCCGCTCGGCCGACCGGCTCCACCATGGCCAATGTCAGGGATGGCCAAGGTCAGGGTTGGCCAAGGTTACGATTGGCCAAGGTCAGGGATGGCCAAGGTCATGGATGGCCAAGGTCAGGGTTGGCCAAGGTCACGATTGGCCAAGGTCAGGGATGGCCAAGGTCATGGATGGCCAAGGTCAGGGTTGGCCAAGGTCACGATTGGCCAAGGTCAGGGATGGCCAAGGTCATGGATGGCCAAGGTCAGGGTTGGCCAAGGTCACGATTGGCCAAGGTCAGGGTTGGCCAAGGTCGGGGATGACCAAGGTCAGGGATGGTCAAGGTCAGGGATGGACAAGATCAGGGATGGCCAAGGTCAGGGATGGCCAAGGTCAGGGATGGCCAAGGTCAGGGATAGCCAAGGTCAGGGATGGCCAAGGTCAGGGATGGCCAAGGTCGGGGATGGCCAAGGTCAGGGATGGCCAAGATCAGAGATGGCCAAGGTCAGGGATGGCCAAGGTCTGGGATGGCCAATGTCAGGGATGGCCAAGGTCAGGGATGGCCAAGGTCAGGGATGGCCAAAGTCAGGGATGGCCAAGGTCAGGGATGGCCAAAGTCAGGGATGGCCAAGATCAGAGATGGCCAAGGTCAGGGATGGCCAAGGTCAGGGATGGCCAAGGTCAGAGATGGCCAAGGTCAGGGATGGCCAAGGTCGGGGATGGCCAAGGTCAGGGATGGCCAAGGTCAGGGTTGACCAAGGTCAGGGATGGCCAAGGTCGGGAATGGCCAATGTCAGGGATGGCCAAGGTCAGGGATGGCCAAGGTCTGGGATGGCCAAGGTCAGGGATGGCCAAGGTCAGGGATGGCCAAGGTCGGGGATGGTCAAGGTCTGGGATGGCCAAGGTCAGGGATGGCCAAGGCCAGGGATGGTCTAGATCAGGGATGGTCAAGGTTAGGAATGGCCAAGGTCAGGGATGGCCAAGGTCAGGGATGGCCAAGGTCAGGGATGGCCAAGGTCGGGGATGGCCAAGGTCTGGATTGCCAAGGTCAGGGATGGCCAAGGTCAGGGATGGCCAAGGTCGGGGATGGCCAAGGTCAGGGATGGCCAAGGTCAGGGATGGCCAAGGTCGGGGATGGCCAAGGTCAGGGATGGCCAAGGTCAGGGATGGTCAAGGTCAGGGATGGTCAAGGTAGGAGATGGTCAAGATCAGGGATGATCAATATTAAGGGTGAACATGCAAAGAATGGTCAGAAAAGACAAAGGTCCGTGTTGACAATGGTCCGTGTAGACAAAGGTCCGTGTTGACAAAGGTCCATGATAACAAAAGTACATGTTGACAAAGGTCAATGTTGACAAAGGTCAATGATGACAAAGGTCCCAGTTGACAAAGATTAATGATGACAAAGGTCTTTGTTGACAAATGTCAATGATTATATAGGCCCGCATTAACAAAGGTCAGTGTTGACAAAGGTCAGTGTTGACAAAGGTCAATGATTACAAAGGTCCGCATTGACAAAGGTCAGTGCTCACAAGGGTCTGTGTTGACAAAGGTCAATGTTGACAAAGGTCAATGATGACAAAGGCCATGCATTGACAAAGGTTAATGTTGACAAAGGTTCATATTGACAAAGGTCAATGTTGACAAAGGTCTGTGTTGACAAAGGTCAATGATGACAAAGGTCCAGTGTAACACCGTAAGGTGTTTGGTTTAGTTTTATTTAAAAATATATATAGTTAATGAGTCACAGATAGGGATTTGAGAAGGCGCCAGTTTGTCGGCCTGAGTCTCACACCTCTAAGTGTTAATGACCTGAAGTTGACCTGAGGTCAAGTCATGCGAATTCCACCTTGTTTCTGCTAATCTGATAATTGGCCTTCAAACATGCCGACGTTTAAGGAGTGGCTTGGTAGAGTGCCTGAGGCTATCTACTTGTGGGCAGAGTTAGTTACTAGGTTCCCCAATATATATATATATATTTTTTTTTAGATATATACAAGAGTTGTTACATTCTTGTACAGCCACTAGTATGCGTAGCATACCGGGCAGGTCCCTGGAATACGATCCCCTGCCGCGAAGAATCGTTTTTTCATCCAAGTACACATTTTACTGTTGCGTTAAACAGAGGCTACAGTTAAGGAATTGCGCCCAGTAAATCCTCCCCGGCCAGGATACGAACCCATGACATAGCGCTCGCGGAACGCCAGGCGAGTGTCTTACCACTACACCACGGATATACTCGGAGAGCAGAGCATTGAAGAGAACAGAAGGACAGCCTAGCCAGGGCGGCTGTCAGCCGGTGAGGCGGGACAGTCTCTGTCAACTACAGACTCCCCCCTCCCCCTCTATCCAGCTATAGGCAGACACTTGGTGAGTTGAACATTAAGGTGACTTAGTCGTGTTACAACTGTTGTGTGAGGATCAGGGGCAGTCAAGTTGTAGGGTTCTCGAATTCTTGGATGATGACTCACTTTTCACTTTGTATCTTGAACATTAAGTTGAATGGCTTAAATTAGATACTTATCATGAAAAATATAATTGTTAATTTTATTATTTAAATTGTCTTTAACTTTGTTCCCTAGAGGTTTTGAGTTGAGGTGAGAAAGCCTCTGCAGTTACTGGGTTCATGATTTTAATGAGTACATGATACAGATGGAACAGACTACTAATGAATTCGTGTTAACATCTTTGAGAATTTGTTGATACAGACAAGATCCATTCCTTGTCTTGTATGTAATGGTCTTGAATGGATGGTGGCAGCATTTCTTCTTCTACTATCTACATTTCTTCATCTACCCTTCTACCTCTTCTACTTCTCCTACTCACTTCCCACTTACTCGTCATTCCATTTCCCCCCTCCCCCCCGTTACACCATGTTGACAAAGGTCCGTGTTGACAAAGGTCAATGTTGACAAAGGTCCATGTTGACAAAGGTCCATGTTGCCAATGGTCAATAATGACAAAGGTCAGTGTTGACAAAGGTCAGTGTTGACAAAGGTCAGTGTTGACAAAGTTCCATATTGACAAAGGTCTGTGTTGACAAAGGTCAATGTTGACAAAGGTCAATGTTGACAAAGGTCCGTGTTGACAAAGGTTAATGTTGACAAAGGTCTGTGTTGACAAAGGTCTGTGTTGACAAAAGTCAGTGATGACAAAGGTCCGTGTTGACAAACGTCCGTGTTGATAAAGGACAATGTTGACAAAGGTCAATGTTGACAAAGGTCCGTGTTGACGAAGGATAATATTGACAAAGGTCTGTGTTGACAAAGGTCAATGTTGACAAAGGTCAATGTTGACAAAGGTCAGTGATGACAAAGGTCCGTGTTGACAAAGGTCAATGTTGACAAAGGTCAGTGATGACAAAGGTCCGTGTTGACAAAGGTCAATGTTGACAAAGGTCTGTGTTGAAAAAGGTCAATGTTGACAAAGGTCTGTGTTGACAAAGGTCAATGTTGACAAAGGTCAGTGATGACAAAGGTCCGTGTTGACAAACGTCCGTGTTGATAAAAGACAATGTTGACAAAGGTCTGTGTTGACAAAGATCAATAATGACAAAGGTCAATGTTGACAAAGGTCCACGTTGACAAAGGTCTGTTTTGACAAAGGTCAATAATGACAAAGGTCAATGTTGACAAAGGTCTGTGTTGACAAAGGTCAATAATGACAAAGGTCAATGTTGACAAAGGTCAATGTTAACAAAGGTCTGTGTTGACAAAGGTCAATAATGACAAAGGTCCGTGTTGACAAAGGTCAATGTTGACAAAGGTCTGTGTTAACAATGGTCAATGATGACAAAGGTCCATGTTGACAAAGGTCAATGTTGACAAAGATCCATGTTGACAAAGGTTAATGATGACAAAGGTCCACGTTGACAAAGGTCAGTGATGACCAAGGTCTTTGTTGACAAAGGTTAATAATGACAAAGGTCCGTGTTGACATAGGTCAATGATGACAAAGGTCCATGTGGACAAAGGTTAATGATGACAAAGGTCCGTGTTGACAAAGGTTAATGATGACAAAGGTCCGTGTTGACATAGGTCAATGATGACAAAGGTCCGTGTTGACATAGGTCAATGATGACAAAGGTCCGTGCGGACAATCGTCAATCATGACAAAGGTCCGTGTTGACAAAGATCAATGTTGACAAAGATCCGTGTTAACAAAGGTTAATGATGGCAAAGGTCCATGTTGACAAAGGTCAATGATGACAAAGGTCCGTGTTACAAAAGTCCGTCGTCAATAGGCTTGTGAGGGTATGGTGGTTGGAGCGACGGAGGTGGGAGCCTCAGCCAGGTAGACTTTAACCAAGGTAGATGAGTGAGAGGTCTATGCGAAAGACTGTAGTTGTGGTTGGCTACCCCCCCCCCCCTCTCTCTCTCTCTCTCTCTCTCTCTCTCTCTCTCTCTCTCTCTCTCTCTCTCTCTCTCTCTCTCTCTCTCTCTCTCTCTCTCTCTCTCTCTCTCTCTCTCTCTCTCTCTCTCTCTCTCTCTCTCTCTCTCTCTCTCTCTCTCTCTCTCTCTCTCTCTCTCTCTCTCTCTCTCTATCTCTCTATCTCTCTCTCTCTTTCTCTCTCTATCTCTATCTCTCTCTCTCTCTCTCTCTCTCTCTCTCTCTCTCTCTCTCTCTCTCTCTCTCTCTCTCTCTCTCTCTCTCTCTCTCTCTCTCTCTCTCTCTCTCTCTCTCTCTCTCTCTCTCTCTCTCTCTCTCTCTCTCTCTCTCTCTCTCTCTCTCTCTCTCTCTCTCTCTCTCTCTCTCTCTCTCTCTCTCTCTCTCTCTCTCTCTATCTCTCTATCTCTCTCTCTCTCTCTATCTCTCTCTCTCTCTCTCTCTCTCTCTCTCTCTCTCTCTCTCTCTCTCTCTCTCTCTCTCTCTCTCTCTCTCTCTCTCTCTCTCTCTATCTCTCTCTCTCTCTCTCTCTCTCTCTCTCTCTCTCTCTCTCTCTCTCTCTCTCTCTCTCTCTCTCTCTCTCTCTCTCTCTCTCTCTCTCTCTCTCTCTCTCTCAAATATCTAGTAACCGAATGATAAACAATAATACACAGGTGAACAGGTCTGCCACCCACCAGGTATAGCCAGAACCACTAATCAATTTTACTATGTCTGTCGGTCCCCTTTCGTAATTACCCATACCATCACTAAGACAAACACATACACACACACACACTAGCTAATAAACTGAGTAATGAAGTCGTTTATATCTCTCTCTATCTCCATAAAAAAATCCTGGTCCCTCCAGGTAGCTGTGTAAAACAATTATACTTTCTTGACAAGTAGAAAGAAGTCTCAACTGGTGAATGCACATCGCTGAATTGTCCATGTTTAAGAAAATAAATAAAGTAGATAAATGCATCATGCTTAGAGCGAAGACTGTGTCAGCGGCACCTGCATGTGAACAGAGGCAGTAGGTTTAAAGAAACGCAATGGTTGTGTCCTGGAGAGGGAGGGATGGGTATGGTTGTAAACAGTGTAAACAGACGTAGCCCAAACCAAGAGCTCAGGTGAAGAGTGTGTATTAGTTTACAATGGGTAAACCATTAGTTTACAATGAGGTAAGCCAATCTAGTAAATGTATCCAACCTAGTAAAACTATCTAGCGAAGATCCTTAGTGTGTACTTACATAATTGCACTCACCTAATTGTGCTTGCGGGGGTTGAGCTTTTGCTCTTTGGTCCCGCCTCTCAACCGTCAATCAACTGGTGTACAGATTCCTGAGGCTACTGGGCTCTATCATATCTACATTTGAAACTGAGTATGAAGTCAGCCTCTACCACATTACTTCCTAGTGCATTCCATTTACTAACTACTCTGACTATTAAAAAATTCTTTCTAACGTCTCTGTGACTCATCTGGGTACTAAGTTTCCACCTATGTCCCCTTGTTCGTGTCCCCCCCGTGCTGAAGAGTTTGTCTTTGTCCATCCTGTCAATTCCCCTGAGAATTTTGTTGGTGGGTTATCATGTCTCCCCTTACTCTTCTGTTTTCCAGGGATGTGAGGTTCAGCTCCTTTAGCCTTTCCTCGTAGCTCATTCCTCTCAGTTCCAGGACGAGCCTGGTGGCATACCGCTGGATGTTCTCTAACTTTGTCTTGTGTTTAACTAGGTATGGACTCCAGGCAGGAGCTGCATACTCCAGGATTGGTCTTACATAAGTGGTATACAGGGTCCTGAAGGATTCCTTACACAAGTTTCTAAAGGCAGTTCCTATGTTGGCCAGTCAAGCATATGCCGCTGATATTCTTTTGATGTGGGCCTCTGGGGACAGGTTCGGTGTGTGTGTGTGTGTGAGTGTGTGTGTGTGTGTGTGTGTGTGAGTGTGTGTGTTTACTAGTTGTGTTTTGCGGGGGTTGAGCTTTGCTCTTTCGGCCCGCCTCTCAACTGTCAATCAACTGTTTTACTAACTACTTTTTTTTTCTTCTTTTTTTTCACACCACACACACACACACACCAGGAAGCAGCCCGTGACAGCTGACTAACTCAAAGGTACCTATTTACTGCTAGGTAACAGGGGCACTTAGGGTG
>NC_091233.1:5660035-5672535 GCF_040958095.1 Procambarus clarkii | reverse complement strand
ATGAAAGCAGCCACCTCGCAGGAGGCGGCACGCTCCACTAGCCAACTGCTGGAAAGGAACAGATCAGTGGTTGCTGTGGGTATTAAGGAGCAGGAAGGATCTAATAGGACAGAGTGGAGTGACAAGGACAAAGCAGCAGTGAATGAAGTACTAAAGGCACTAGACATGGAAGGGGCTGAGCATAGCATTGAGAAGGTTTTCAGGCTAGGCCGGTACAACAAAGACCGAGACCGAATGATAAAGATAGTGTTTGCAAGCGAGAACACAAAGGAGAAGATCCTATCAAGGAAGAGCTCCCTGAAAAACGTGGGAAAATTAAAAAATGTATTCCTCCAAAGAGACATGACAAGGGAGGAGAGAGCCGTGGCGGCAGAAGCAAGGAAGAGGCGCAGGGCGAGAGGGGAAAACCAGGAAGTCACAGCTCCCAACCCAACACCCCCAGAGGCGAGGGGGGAACCCACAACCAGCTACCCAGTAACGCCAGAAGGGAGGACAACCCCGCCTCCCTCCTCTGCATAGAAAACCCCCCTACCCCAAACCCTCCCTGCCCCCACTCAAATGTTCAGCAAAATCTCCCTCCCCCCACACCCAATCCCCACCCTTCTACCCCTCCCCTCCTCCCGAGTCCTCCCTCCCCCCCTTTCCTTCCCGTCCTCCCTCCCCTTTCACCCCATACCCTCCCTGTCCCTCCCCCTTCACTGGATTCCCCGCACCTCATCCCAGTATCCTCTGAGACCCTGTTATCCACCTCACAGGTCCTCACACCCATGGAACAGCCTCCCCCACCAGCAGAACACTCACCAAGGAGGCGATTTGAGAAGGGACAGAAGAAAGTGAGCCTCAAAGCGATGTACACAAACATAGATGGAATTACAAATAAAGCAAATGAGCTTGGAGAACTGGTACTAGAGGAAAACCCAGACATAATAGCCCTCACAGAAACAAAGATCACGAAAACGATAACAAATGCAGTGTTCCCACAGGACTATTATGTTATGAGGAAAGAGAGGGAAGGAAGAGGTGGGGGTGGTGTAGCTCTGCTGGTAAGACAAGGCTGGGATTTTGAGGAGATGGATATTCAGGGCTGTGAAGGTTTCAGTGACTACATAGCAGGTACTGTAAGAAATGGAGGGAAAAAAATTATAGTCGCAGTCATATATAATCCACCACCAAATGACAGAAGACCTAGACAGGAATATGATAGAAACAACATGGCCACCATTAACATAATAGAAAGAGCAGCTTCTGTTGCTAGCAGGAATGGATCTGGACTACTAATTATGAGAGACTTCAACCATGGGAAGATAGATTGGAAGAACAGAGACCCGCATGGAGGACCAGAAACATGGAGAGCTAAGCTGCTGGACGTGGCAACAAGAAACTTTCTAAGCCAGCACACCAAAGAACCAACAAGAATGAGAGGAGAAGATGAACCAGCAATGCTTGATTTGATATTTACCCTAAATGAATGGGATATAAGGGAAGTTAAGATGGAAGCGCCCTTGGGAATGAGTGACCACAGTGTATTGAATTTTGAGTACCTGGTAGAGCTAGGACTTATCTCCCCCCAAAAAGAACTAGGAATCAAAAGGCTGGCATACCGAAAGGGGAATTATGAACAGATGAGAAGTTTCCTAAGTGAAATACCTTGGGACACAGACCTCAGAGACAAGTCTGTACAGGGTATGATGGACTATGTTACCCAAAAGTGTCAGGAGGCAGTAAACAGGTTCATCCCGGCCCAAAGGGAAAAATCCGAGAAGCAACAGAAGAATCCATGGTATAATAGGGCATGTATGGAAGCGAAGAAACTGAACAAAAAGGCGTGGAGGAACTTCCGGAATAACAGAACACCAGAAAGCAGAGAGAGATACCAGAGAACCAGGAATGAGTACGTCAGGGTGAGAAGAGAAGCAGAGAAAAATTTTGAAAATGATATAGCAAACAAAGCCAAGACCGAACCAAAGCTACTCCACAGTCACATCAGAAGGAAAACAACAGTGAAAGAACAGGTATTGAAACTTCGAACAGGCGAGGACAGGTATACAGAGAATGACAGAGAGGTGTGTGAGGAACTCAACAAGAGGTTCCAGGAGGTCTTCACAATAGAACAGGGTGAGGTCACTGTGTTAGGAGAAAGGGAGGTAAACCAGGCGGCCTTGGAGGAGTTCGAAATTACGAGAGAGGAGGTCAAGAGACACCTGCTGGATCTGGATGTTAGAAAGGCTGTTGGTCCAGATGGGATCTCACCATGGGTACTGAAAGAGTGTGCAGAGGCACTTTGCCTGCCACTCTCCATAGTGTATAGTAAGTCACTAGAGACGGGAGACCTACCAGAAATATGGAAGACGGCGAATGTGGTCCCAATATACAAAAAGGGCGACAGACAAGAGGCACTGAACTACAGGCCAGTGTCCTTGACTTGTATACCATGCAAGGGGATGGAGAAGATCGTGAGAAAAAACCTGGTAACACATCTGGAGAGAAGGGACTTCGTGACAAATCGCCAACATGGATTCAGGGAGGGTAAATCTTGCCTTACAGGCTTGATAGAATTCTACGATCAGGTGACACAGATTAAGCAAGAAAGAGAGGGCTGGGCGGACTGCATTTTCTTGGATTGTCGGAAAGCCTTTGACACAGTACCGCATAAGAGGCTGGTACATAAGCTGGAGAGACAGGCAGGTGTAGCTGGTAAGGTGCTCCAGTGGATAAGGGAGTATCTAAGCAATAGGAAGCAGAGAGTTACGGTGAGGGGTGAGACCTCCGATTGGCGTGAAGTCACCAGTGGAGTCCCACAGGGCTCTGTACTCGGTCCTATCTTGTTTCTGATATATGTAAATGATCTCCCGGAGGGTATCGATTCATTTCTCTCAATGTTTGCGGACGATGCTAAAATTATGAGGATTAAAACAGAAGAGGACTGTTTGAGGCTTCAAGAAGACCTAGACAAGCTGAAGGAATGGTCGAACAAATGGTTGTTAGAGTTTAACCCAACCAAATGTAATGTAATGAAGATAGGTGTAGGGAGCAGGAGGCCAGATACAAGGTATCATCTGGGAGAGGAAATTCTTCAGGAGTCAGAGAAGGAAAAAGACTTGGGGGTTGATATCACGCCAGACCTGTCTCCTGCAGCACATAGCAAGCGGATAACATCAGCGGCATATGCCAGGCTGGCCAACATACGAACGGCATTCAGAAACTTGTGTAAAGAATCATTCAGAACTTTGTATACCACATATGTCAGGCCAATCCTGGAGTATGCAGCCCCAGCATGGAGTCCATATCTAGTCAAGGATAAGACTAAACTGGAAAAGGTTCAAAGGTTTGCCACCAGACTAGTACCCGAGCTGAGAGGTATGAGCTACGAGGAGAGACTACGGGAATTAAACCTCACTTCGCTGGAAGACAGAAGAGTTAGGGGGGACATGATCACCACATTCAAGATTCTGAAGGGGATTGATAGGGTAGATAAAGACAGTCTATTTAACACAAGGGGCACACGTACTAGGGGACACAGGTGGAAACTGAGTGCCCAAATGAGCCACAGAGATATTAGAAAGAACTTTTTTAGTGTCAGAGTGGTTGACAAATGGAATGCATTAGGAAGTGATGTGGTGGAGGCTGACTCCATACACAGTTTCAAGTGTAGATATGACAGAGCCCGGTAGGCTCAGGAATCTGTACACCTGTTGATTGACGGTTGAGAGGCGGGACCAAAGAGCCAGAGCTCAACCCCCGCAAACACAACTAGGTGAGTACAACTAGGTGAGTACACACGCACGCACGCACGCACGCACGCACGCACGCACGCACGCACGCACACACACACACACACACACACACACACACACACACACACACACACACACACACACACACACACACACACACACACACACACACACACACATATATTAGTACGAGCTTGGAGTAGGAAACTACCAACGTTCCTGTGGACGAGACAATCGGGATGATAGCCGACAGAGTGTATCGTGATCCGGCCTGTACTCCTCTTGACATACCAGAAAATATTCTAAGGAAACTACTCCAAGCTTGTACTAAAGAGGCACCCTTCTTGAGCCCGGATGGGCACATGTATAAGCAAGTAGATGGGGTCGCCATGGGTTCTCCCCTAGGTGTCCTGTTTGCAAACTTCTACATGGGTACCATCGAGCAAAAAGTCTTAGTCGACATGAACTTGAAACCGGCCATATACTGTTAGTATAGAGTTAAGTATACAACTTTAGAACACTTTCCCACCAGGAGACTCGAACCCTAGCCAGCACAGAAGCCTTCCAGCAACTGGCATAACAGGTACGCCTTAACCCGCTCCACCACCCGCTCAGACCCTTAAAAGAGATGGTAATTTCAGAGTATTTAAATACCCCAAAGATCAACACCTCCCAAGAGCACTAGAGCAAGTGAGGGGTCATTTATACGTTAATTTCATCAAGTCCCTGTTAATATGGGAAGACACAGTGTCTCTGCTTAAGGCACAACTCTCCTAAACACGAGAGTTAAGTATACAACTAGGAGAGTTGTGGAGAGTTGTGCCTTAAGCAGAGACACTGTGTCTTCCCATATTAACAGTGACTTGATGAAATTAACGTATAAATGACCCCTCACTTGCTCTGGTGCTCTTGGGAGGTGTTGATCTTTGGGGTATTTAAATACTCCGAAATTACCATCTCTTTTAAGGGTCTGAGCGGGTGGTGGAGCGGGTTAAGGCGTACCTGTTATGCCAGTTGCTGGAAGGCTTCTGTGCTGGCTAGGGTTCGAGTCTCCTGGTGGGAAAGTGTTCTAAAGTTGTATACTTAACTCTCGTGTTTAGGAGAGTTGTGCCTTAAGCAGAGACACTGTGTCTTCCCATATTAACAGGGACTTGATGAAATTAACGTATAAATGACCCCTCACTTGCTCTGGTGCTCTTGGGAGGTGTTGATCTTTGGGGTATTTAAATACTCTGAAATTACCATCTCTTTTAAGGGTCTGAGCGGGTGGTGGAGCGGGTTAAGGCGTACCTTTTATGCCAGTTGCTGGAAGGCTTCTGTGCTGGCTAGGGTTCGAGTCTCCTGGTGGGAAAGTGTTCTAAAGTTGTATACTTAACTCTCGTGTTTAGGAGAGTTGTGCCTTAAGCAGAGACACTGTGTCTTCCCATATTAACAGGGACTTGATGAAATTAACGTATAAATGACCCCTCACTTGCTCTGGTGCTCTTGGGAGGTGTTGATCTTTGGGGTATTTAAATACTCCGAAATTACCATCTCTTTTAAGGGTCTGAGCGGGTGGTGGAGCGCGTTAAGGCATACCTGTTATGCCAGTTGCTGGAAGGCTTCTGTGCTGGCTAGGGTTCGAGTCTCCTGGTGGGAAAGTGTTCTAAAGTTGTATACTTAACTCTCGTGTTTGGGAGAGTTGTGCCATATATATATATATATATATATATATATATATATATATATATATATATATATATATATATATATATATATATATATATATATATATATATATATATATATATATAAATATATATATATATATATATATATATATATATATATATATATATATATATATATAAATATATATATATATATATATATATATATATATATATATATATATATATATATATATATATATATATATATGTCGTACCTAGTAGCCAGAACTCACTTCTCAGCCTACTATGCGAGGCCCGATTTGCCTAATAAGCCAAGTTTTACTGAATTAATATATTTTCTCAATTTTTTTTCTTATGAAATGATAAAGCTACCCATTTCATTATGTATGAGGTCAATTTTTTTTATTGGAGTTAAAATTAACGTAGATATATGACCGAACCTAACCAACCCTACCTAACCTAACCTAACCTATCTTTATAGGTTAGGTTAGGTTAGGTAGCCGAAAACTTTAGGTTAGGTTAGGTTAGGTAGGTTAGGTTGTCGAAAAAACATTAATTCATGAAAACTAGGCTTATTAGGCAAATCGGGCCTTGCATAGTAGGCTGAGAAGTGAGTTCTGGCTACTAGGTACGACATATATATATATATATATATATATATATATATATGTATATATATATATATATATATATATATATATATATATATATATATATATATATATATATATATATATATATATATATATATATATATTTCATTGAATATGACCGCATATTCTGTATTTATTATTTTCTGGTTTAGGGCTTCTATCCCTCTAACTATTTTCTTAGCATCAGGGCTTAATTGAAATAGGAGTTCTCCAAAACTCATTTTCGTACTTTTAAGGTGAAGAAAAGAAGTGATTTACTATAGAGTGTATTACACTTATTTATATAATTTGCACAACGTTTCGAACCTCCATGGTTCATTCTCAAGTGAACAGATCTTACAATACTAGTTGATTTTATACCCGCACTGGGTCAGGTGATAATACAATAAAGGTGAAAACATGGGGGGATACATAAGGGATAAATGTGAGGTGAAACATAGAGGCTGCAGAAGGCTTATTGGCCCTTACGAGGCATCTCCTATCTAAACACAAAGATTAATCCAGTGTAATTGGCCTATTATGTTGGACATTGTCTTCTGTGTTGGCATATGCCAACACAGTTCCTCCCCAAAGTGTGTCTGTGAACCTGTGTGTGTGTGTGCGTGTGTGTGTGTGTGTGTGTATGTACTCACCTAGTTGTACTCACCTAGTTGTGTTTGCGGGGGTTGAGCTCTGGCTCTTTGGTCCTGCCTCTCAACCGTCAATCAACAGGTGTACAGATTCCTGAGCCTATCGGGCTCTATCTTATCTACACTTGAAACTGTATATGGAGTCAGCCTCCACCACATCACTTTCTAATGCATTCCATTTGTCAACCACTCTGACAATAAAAAAGTTCTTTCTAATATCTCTGTGGCTAATTTGGGCACTCAGTTTCCACCTGTGTCCCTTTGTGTGTGTTCCCCTTGTGTTAAATAGACTGTCTTTATCTACCCTATCAATTCCCTTCAGAATCTTGAATGTGGTGATCATGTCCCCCATAACTCTTCTGTCTTCCAGCAAAGTGAGGTTTAATTCCCATAGTCTCTCCTCGTAGCTCATACCTCTCAGCTCGGGTACTAGTCTGGTGGCAAACCTTTTCCAGTTTAGTCTTATCCTTGACTAGATTTGGACTCCATGCTGGGGCTGCATACTCCAGGATTGGCCTGACATATGTGGTATACAAAATTCTGAATGATTCTTTACACAAGTTTCTGAATGCCGTTCGTATGTTGGCCAGCCTTGCATATGCCGCTGATGTTATCCCCTTGATATGCGCTGCAGGAGACAGGTCTGGCGTGATATCAACCCCCAAGTCTTTTTCCTTCTCTGACTCCTGAAGAATTTCATCTCCCAGATGATACCTTGTATCTGGCCTCCTGCTCCCTACACCTATCTTCATTACATTACATTTGGTTGGGTTAAACTCTAACAACCATTTGTTTGACCATTCCTTCAGCTTGTCTAGGTCTTCTTGAAGCCTCAAACAGTCCTCTTCTGTTTTAATCCTTCTCATAATTTTAGCATCGTCCGCAAACATTGAGAAAAATGAATCGATACCCTCCGGGAGATCATTTACATATATCAGAAACAAGATAGGACCGAGTACAGAGCCCTGTGGGACTCCACTGGTGACTTCACGCCAATCGGAGGTCTCAACCCTCACCGTAACTCTCTGCTTCCTATTGCTTAGATACTCCCTTATCCACTGGAGCACCTTACCAGCTACACTTGCCTGTCTCTCGAGCTTATGTACCAGCCTCTTATGCGGTACTGTGTCAAAGGCTTTCCGACAATCCAAGAAAATGCAGTCCGCCCAGCCCTCTCTTTCTTGCTTAATCTTTGTCACCTGATCGTAGAATTCTATCAAGCCTGTAAGGCAAGATTTACCCTCCCTGAACCCATGTTGGCGATTTGTCACGAAGTCCCTTCTCTCCAGATGTGTTACCAGGTTTTTTCTCACGATCTTCTCCATCACCTTGCATGGTATACAAGTCAAGGACACTGGCCTGCAGTTCAGTGCCTCTTGCCTGTCACCCTTTTTGTATATTGGGACCACATTCGCCGTCTTCCATATTTCTGGTAGGTCTCCCATCTCCAGTGACTTACTATACACTATGGAGAGTGGCAAGCAAAGTGCCTCTGCACACTCTTTCAGTATCCATAGTGAGATCCCATCTGGACCAACAACCTTTCTAACATCCAGTTCCAGCAGGTGTCTCTTGACCTCCTCTCTCATAATTTCAAACTCTTCCAAGGCTGCCTGGTTTACCTCCCTTTCTCCTAGCACAGTGACCTCACCTTGTTCTATTGTGAAGACCTCCTGGAACCTCTTGTTGAGTTCTACACACACCTCTCTGTCATTCTCTGTATACCTGTCCTCGCCTGTTCGAAGTTTCAATACCTGTTCTTTCACTGTTGTTTTCCTTCTGATGTGACTGTGGAGTAGCTTTGGTTCGGTCTTGGCTTTGTTTGCTATATCATTTTCAAAACTTTTCTCTGCTTCTCTTCTCACCCTGACATACTCATTCCTGGTTCTCTGGTATCTCTCTCTGCTTTCTGGTGTTCTGTTATTCCGGAAGTTCCTCCACACCAGACGTGCCTGTGCGACACGTCTGGTGACTGCTGTGGCCCCGGGGGTTATTGAGCCGGTGTGTGTGGGTGTTCGGCCGTCGCCTGAGCTGCTTGTAGTGCAGGATGTCCCGGTGGCGGTTCATGTCCCTCCCCCGCCTGTGGATGTGATACCGGCTCCCGGGGACGCGGTGCCTGCCATGCCTGTGTGTGTTGGCGACTGGGATGATGGTGCTGTGAGGGGGCTCCGAAGTTGCTACCTGTGCCCAACCCCCCCCTTCTTCATCACCTGCTGTTGGACCTCCGCAGTGGGGGGTTGCCCCTGATGATCGGGACCTCGTCGTGGTGTTGCGGAAAGATGTGCGCCGGGGGGCCTCGGCCCCTGTTCTCTGTGGTGGGGTCGATGCCGCGTCTGCATCCCCTGCGGTTCCCCCTCCTTCCTTGCCCCGGTCTGGGGGAAGCCTCGTCCCGAATGCTGGGGTTGTGCCCTGTGGGGTTCCGGTGTTGGGCCCTTAACGGGATGTCCGGGTGCTTCTGATCCCATGGTGCTCGTCCACTGTCTGGGTGTCGCAGGTGAAGGAGTTTGTTTATAGGGTTCCGGATAAGATGTCTCAGCCGAGGGCACCGCCTGGTGGCCAGCTGCCCGATGACTTGTGGGTGATTTGGGAAGCATACTGCTTGCGCTTTCTGATATACAAGTTCCCGGAGATATATTAGTTAAAGTCCTGCGCGCACCACTATGCCGTGCGTGGTTCAGCTGCCGCCGTGCACACGGCACCCCGCCCTACGGTGCGGGGAGTCTCCCTATGATGTCTACCCCTGTTTCCGTCGCCACTCCTCTCTCTACAGGCCGCCACATCCAACACGTTTGACTTTCTTCTCCTCCTAAACGTCTACGCATTTCCCAACATTTGTCCTGGTGCAGTCATCGGGAGGGTAAACCCTTCATGCAAACTGCCCCTATTCTCAAGAAGAAGAAGAAGACTTTATTACTTACTTCATACACATGTTTTACTTCACACATTTCATTGTGATAAACAGTGGACCTGCTTGTTCCAGTTTGCACTGTTCTTCTTTCTTCAAATCCATCCAGGAGTTTTCATCTAATGACACTTTAAAGGGACCTATTTGATAACTCAAGATTCCGTACAACACTGTCTTTATTTACTGCAGCCTTAGCAAGGGCGTCAACTTTATTATGTTCCTGCAGGCCAATGTGAGAAGGAATCCACAAAATTTTTATATTTACCCTCTTGCTAAGTATGCTTATATAGCTACGACTAGCTTCTGAGACAAGCACGTTATTACTTAATTGCAAACAGTTTATTGCTCGTAGTGAGGAAAGGGAGTCTGAAATAATTAAGTTGTCTACTTCAGTGTTGTCAATAATTTCGAGCGCTACCAGTATTGCTACCAACTCAGCTTGCATTTTGGATGCCCAGTTACTAATTCATATATTCCTTTGAATTGTGCTTTTATCGGGCTGATGAGCAATAACAACACTTCCTGCCCTCCCTGTAGCTGTATTGAGTGAACAGTCAGTGTATATGGTCTGTGCTATGTTGTTTTCAGTTTGTATATTGTGAATGTGTTCAGTGGTGCTTAATTAGCAGCAAGCTGAGCATGAGAGTTGTTTGTGATTAGTTTCTTGGTGGGGTATGCAGGGGTCAGGATGTCAAAAGGAACTATCAGCCAGGGTGAAAGGAAGTGCTGTACTCTTTCATCTGTATATTCATCGTGCAGTCCCATAATTTTAATATGAGTGGCTGTTCTTTGAATCCATTTAGACTTGCTGGTTCCATTTCGTATGTGTTCTAACAGTTCAACTGACACAATTTTGTTTTTGTTATCACGCAGAAGCTTTAGTCCCATCATAAGATTGATTTCAAATATTCTATCTCGAATGCTACGTATATTAAATTCTTTCCGCATGATGAGAACTTTGGTAGTTATAGGAGAGCCAAGTATAATTCTGAGTGTTTCATTTTGCATTTCACCAGTCTATCAATACCTTTTTCCATTTTGCAGGATTAAAGCTGGCGCATGATAGTCTATCAGAGACCGTATATATGCTAAGTACATCATTTTTGCTACTCTAATATTAACACCGTATTTAGGGTTGTACCCCACTACAGTTCTGAGACTGTTAATGTAACCTATTGACTGCAGTTGAAGTACAAGAGACAGAGACACCAAGGTATTTGAAAGAAGAAACATAGTCCTTTGGTTTGTTATCTATCTTAAGTTTTCATGGTCAACTTTTGCGGTTGCCAATTTGTCTGTTAAACACCTTAGTTTTAGCAGCGTTGATTACAAGACCAAGGCTCTCACAAGCTGTATGTATTCAATTTAAGATTTTTTGCATTTCGCGGTGGGTTTTAATTTAAGTACAAGGATGTCATCTGCATAGCTGATAGTGATGTTTGCCGAATTAGTTGGAATTGATTTTTAGTAAGGCATTAAATAATATATAATACACGTCAATGAATAATTATAAAATATGAGAAGAGGATAAGCGTATGATAACAAGTGACATGAAATGAGATGTCGATACTTTGGTGACGTGATGTGATGCTAGCAGGATGTAGTGACCACACTTGAGTCACAGCAGTCGTCAGAGATAGTCGTACTTCGTTGATCACCTGGAAGGAGGAAGAATATAGTGTCATATGTTAGTGCTGGAGTGAAGGCTTCTTGTTTGCAAGTGTGAGGAAGCTGTTGGGGGCATAGCACACCATTTCTCTGTGATTTGGATAAATTAGAGGCGGTCTGGAAGTGAGTGTTGGTCCAGCCTTTGTGGAACTCTAATTGTGTGCTTCTTCAGGAGGAAGGAAGTAAGGAAGTTTTTCTGTTGTGGAGCCTGCTGCGCGACTCTATGTACTCAAGTCAGGGCTAGAAGAAGATTTGTGAAGCAGTCCTATAGGGATTTTTGTGGACGGCCTATGTGAGCGCCATGTTGAGGGCCAGGGAGTGAGTGCCCTACGTCATTGATCCCTGTGGTTCGTCTGGGTAGGAGATAATGGAGGAACTTCGAGGCTGGAAAAGAAGTTAATGGAGGAACTTCGAGGCTGGAGAAGAAGTGAATGCTTAGCTCTGTGGTAGAGTAGAACTCCTTAGTGAGGAGTTGACCTCAAGCAGTATAGGGGAGCAACACGTTTCTTTATGGAATTAGTGGAGAAGCGTCACTGATGTTGGAGTAGGACTTCGTTGTGCAGCAGATTGGGAGAACTACAGAAGTGCCTTTCCTGATATTTTGGAGAAACCAGATATATGCATTGATTTAGGAGAATCTAGGAGCAGAACAGAGGTTCATTGTGGACACATGAATGTATAAGGGGAGTGCTTGAATGCTTATTGGCATGTAAGACGCAGTGTAAGATGAGAGATTGATTTCTTCTTTTGTTGGGGGATACTTATGCAGATGTTTCAGGTATTTCAGCCCCGAGCAGAGTTTCATATACTTTTTGGGTTGAGGATTCATTATTGTTGCCAAGAGCTGTGCAGCCGTTTGATATGGATAGTTGGTGAAGCCAGGATAAGATATTGAGTGCTACAGGGTTGTAGCAGTTTAGAGTGTTGTATTGTCATATTGTTTCTCCTATGTTTTTATTATGAACGTTTAATAATATATTAAATGTTTTATATGCTTGCTGGCTTTTGCTTTTGTCCTGGTAAGGTTTGCAGAGAGAGAGAGAGAGAGAGAGAGAGAGAGAGAGAGAGAGAGAGAGAGAGAGAGAGAGAGAGAGGGAGGGAGAGAGAGAGAGAGAGAGAGAGAGAGAGAGAGAGAGAGAGAGAGAGAGAGAGAGAGAGAGAGAGAGAGAGAGAGAGAGAGAGAGAGAGAGAGAGAGAGAGAGAGAGAGAGAGAGAGAGAGAGAGAGAGAGAGAGAGAG
>NC_091233.1:5651027-5659535 GCF_040958095.1 Procambarus clarkii | reverse complement strand
TATATATATATATATATATTATTAAATATGACCGAAAAAGTAAGATTAATAATTCTAACACGAATTTTCTCGATCTTTCGTACATTTCTTTTCACTGTTGGTGGTAATTCAAAAATGAATTCTCCAAAATTCATTTTTATTTCTAGTCTGACGCGACACTTGAGCGCGTTTCGTAAAACTTATTACATTTTCAAAGACTTTAGTTTACATATACACAACTGAATAGAACTTACACATCTCCTATTTGTTTATATCTACATATGAGTGAGGTGGATGGGTTGAGGTGGTATTAATAGGGTATTAAATTCATCAACACAAGACAGAACACGAAACAATGGGTATTGAATGGAAGTGATTGTAGAAAGCCTATTGGTCCATATTTCAAATATGACTGCTACCAAAATATACTAATATATATATATATATATATATATATATATATATATATATATATATATATATATATATATATATATATATATATATATATATATATATATATATATATATATATATATATATATATATATATATATATATATATATATATATATATACCATATATTTCGTACCACGTAGCCAGAACGCACTTCTCAGCCTACTATGCAAGGCCAAATTTGCCTAATAAGCCAAGTTTTCATGAATTAATGATTTTCGACTACTTAACCTACCTAACCTAACCTAACCTAACTTTTTCGGCTACCTAACCTAACCTAACCTATAAAGATAGGTTAGGTTAGGTTAGGTAGGGTTGGTTAGGTTCGGTCATATATCTACGTTAATTTTAACTCCAATGAAAAGAAATTTACCTCCTACATAATGAAATGGGTAGCTTTATCATTTCATAAGAAAAAAATTAAAGAAAATATATTAATTCAGTAAAACTTAGCTTATTAGGCAAATCGGGCCTTGCATAGTAGGCTTACAAGTGCGTTCTGGCTACTAGGTACGACATATATATATATATATATATATATATATATATATATATATATATATATATATATATATATATATGTGCAAACAAGCCTGATTGGTCCCCAGGACTATATACAACTGAAAACTCACACCCCAGAAGTGACTCGAACCCATACTGCCAGGAGCAATGCAACTGGTATGTACAGGGACGCCTTAATCCGCTTGACCATCACGACCGGACATAAGGAAGTGATAGCCGAAGCTATATGAACCACTTCCCCGCCGGCACTCGGATGGTAATCTTGGGCATAGCATTTTATCAAATCACCTCATTCTTTGGGGCACACGTGAGGAACACAAATGCAAACAAGCCTGAATGGTCCCCAGGACTATATACAACTGAAAACTCACACCCCAGAAGTGACTCGAACCCATACTGCCAGGAGCAACGCAACTGGTATGTACAGGGACGCCTTAATCCGCTTAACCATCACGACCGGACATAAGGAAGTGATAGCCGAAGCTATTTGAACCACTTCCCCGCCGGCACTCGGATGGTAATCTTGGGCATAGCATTTTATCAAATCACCTCATTCTTTGGGGCACACGTGAGGAACACAAATGCAAACAAGCCTGAATGATCCCCAGGACTATATACAACTGAAAATTCACACCCCAGAAGTGACTCGAACCCATACTGCCAGGAGCAACGCAACTGGTATGTACAGGGACGCCTTAATCTGCTTGACCATCACAACCGGACATAAGGAAGTGATAGCCGAAGCTATTTGAACCACTTGCCCGCCAGCACTCGGATGGTGCCGGTGCTGTACATACCAGTTGCGTTGCTCCTGGCAGTATGGGTTCGAGTCACTTCTGGGGTGTGAGTTTTCAGTTGTATATATATATATATATATATATATATATATATATATATATATATATATATATTATTAAATATGATCGAAAAAGTAAGATTAATAATTCTAACACGAATTTTCTCGATCTTTCTTACGTTTCTTTTCACTGTTGATGGTAATTCAAAGATCAATTCTCTAAAATTCATTTTTATTTCTAGTCTGACGTGACACTTGAGCGCATTTCGTAAAACTTATTACATTTTCAAAGACTTTAGTTTACAAACACACAACTGAAACTGAATAGAGCCTACACATCTTCGATTTTATATCTACATTTGGATGAGGTGAAAACAAACTTTCAACAATGGGTATTGAATGGGTATTAAATTCAAACACAACACAGAACACGAAACAATGGGTATTGAACGAAAGTAATTGTAGAAAGCCTATTGGTCCATATTTCTTGATGCTTCTATATTGGAGCGGAGTCTTGAAGTGGGTAGAATAAAGTTGTGCATTAATTGGATGTTGATTGCTGGTGTTGACTTCTTGATGTGTAGTGCCTCGCAGACGTCAAGCCGCCTGCTATCGCTGTATCTATCGATGATTTCTGTGTTGTTTGCTAAGATTTCTCTGGTGATGGTTTGTTTGTGGGATGAGATTATATGTTCCTTAATGGAGCTCTGTTGCTTATGCATCGTTAAACGCCTGGAAAGAGATGTTGTTGTCTTGCCTATATACTGTTTTTTTTTTAGGTTTACAGTCCCCAAGAGGGCATTTGAAGGCATAGACACGTTGGTCTCTTTTAAAGCATTCTGCTTTGTGTCTGGAGAGTTTCTCATGAGTAGGCTGGCCGTTTTTCTGGTTTTATAGTAAATCGTCAGTTGTATCTTCTGATTTTTGTCTGTAGGGATAACGTTTCTACTGACAATATCTTTCAGGACCCTTTCCTCCGTTTTATGGGCTGTGGAAAAGAAGTTCCTGTAAAATAGTCTAATAGGGGGTATAGGTGTTGTGTTAGTTGTCTCTTCAGAGGTTGCATGGTGTTTCACTTTCCTTCTTATGATGTCTTCCACGAAACCATTGAAGAAGCCGTTGTTGACTAGGACCTGCCTTACCCTACAGAGTTCTTTGTCGACTTGCTTCCATTCTGAGCTGTTGCTGAGGGCACAGTCGACATAAGCGTTAACAACACTCCTCTTGTACCTATCCGGGCAGTCACTGTTGGCATTCAGGCACATTCCTATGTTTGTTTCCTTAGTGTAGACTGCAGTGTGGAAAACTCCGCTCCTTTCCATGTCTGTTACATCTAGAAAGGGCAGCTTCCCATCCTTCTCCATCTCGTAAGTGAAACGCCACACAGAATTCTGCTCAAATGCCTCCTTCAGTTCCTGCAGATGTCTGACATCAGATACCTGTGTAAAATTGTCGTCAACATACCTGCAGTATATGGCTGGTTTCATATTCATATCGACTAAGACTTTTTGCTCGATGGTACCCATGTAGAGGTTTGCTAGGGGGTACAGGACACCTAGGGGAGAACCCATGGCAACCCCATCTACTTGCTTATACATGTGTCCATCCGGGCTCAAGAAAGGTGCCTCTTTAGTACAAGCTTGAAATAGTTTCCTTAGACTGTTTTCTGGAATGTCAAGAGGAGTACAGGTTGGATCACGGTACACTCTGTCGGCTATCATTCCGATTGTTTCATCCACAGGTACGTTGGTAAACAGAGATTCTACGTCCAACGAGGCTCTTATCCCTGTGGCCCGTGTTCCCCGCAGCAAGTCAACAAATTCCTTTGGAGACTTCAGGCTGCAGGCGCAAGGGACATAAGGAATCAGCAAGCCGTTGAGTCGTTTCGCCAGTCTGTACGTGGGTATGGGTATCTGGCTGATGATTGGCCGAAGTGGGTTTCCAGGCTTGTGTGTCTTGACATTTCCATACGCATATCCATTTTTATATTCCCCAATAATCTTTGGCAGGTGGAGTCCAGATTTCTTGGCTTTCACAGTTTCGATCAATTTGTTGACCTTTGCTTTCAGTTCGGCTGTAGTGTCCTTCGTTACCCTTTGGAATTTAGTTTGGTCAGAGTGTATGAGGTTCATTTTCGCCAGATATTCGTCTTTTTTAAGAATGACGTATATTGGCGACTTGTCGCCTCTCCTGACAACTATCTCGTTGTTCTTCCCCCACCAGCAGAACGCTCACCAAGATTTACACATTTTCAAATCTTAATAAATAAGCACAAGTTTCAGATATAATTATGTTGTGACACTTTTCTGACACATTAGCATATAACAAAGGATTGGTATATAGATATTTTCCAAAAGATCTTTAGTTTTCCTAATACAAATTTTCAAAGTTTCCCAAAAATTTTATACAAATATGGCATGTTTATTGCTATTATAAAATCAATAAATGAACTTAGAGAAAAAAAGCTATCAACAACATTCAGAGACATGCACTCTACATATCCTGTGTAAGTTTCATGTAAAGTGAATAAAAAATGAAAAAGTTATTTGAACGTTTATGTTAATTGAAAAAAAAAGCAAATAATAAAGTCTAAGGCTCTTAAATCTGTGGCTGAGGCTGAAATCAACCAATTTTCTCCAAAATTGGCACCCTTACAGATAGGCTTACATGCAGTCAGGTGTATAAGTTTCATGCAAATCATCAGATAAAAAGAAGAAAAAAAATTTGGAAAAAATAAAAAATCCTTTTATTTTTTAACCAAATTTCTTTTCCAATTAAACTAATTATAATATTTTTTTCATATATGCTATTGTGATAGCAAAGAGTCATAGATATGATTTCAGTTGATACTTTTGTTTGATAATCGTTTTTGACCATTTTGGTATAAATTTGACACTTGAATCAAGTATTTTTATTATCCATTCCTTTTATTCCTCGATGCTGAAACTTGGACCAGATGAAACACTTTTTATATACAACTTGTCAAAAAACGTTTGATTGAAATCGACCGAGTTTTCATTTATTGCATTTTTAGGCAAATTGGAACCTAATGCCCCTAATAAACTAATGGAAATTGGAACATGTGATGAAACTTAGAATGGGTGAGGACAGGTACATAGAAAATGACAAAGAGATGTGTGAGGAACTCAACAAGAGGTTCCAGGAGGTCTTCACAGTAAAACAAGGAGAGGTCAATGCGCTAGGAGACGTAGCAAAATACCAGGCGACCTTGGAAGGGTTCGAAATTACAAGAGATGAGGTCAAGAGGAGTCTGTTGGATCTGGACGTAAGAAAGGCTGTTGGCACGGACAGAACCTCACCATGGGTATTGAAAGAGTGTGCATGAGCGCTTTGCTTGCCACTCTCCAGAGTATATAGTAGGTCACTGGAGATGGGAGACCTACTAGAAATATGGAAGAGGACTAATGTAGTCCCAATATACAAAAAGGGCGACAGACAAAAAAGAGTCACTTACCTACAGGCCAGTGTCCTTTACTTGTATACCATCATGCAAGATGATAGAGAAGATTGTGAGAAAAACCTAGTAGCGCATATGGAGAGAAGAGACTTCGTGACAACCCATCAACATGGGTTTAGGGAGGGTAAATCTTGTCTTACAGGCTTAATAGAATTCTACGATCAGGTGACAAAGATTAAGTAGGAGAGAAAAGGATGGGCAGACTGCAATTTTTTTGGACTGTCAGAAAGCCTTTGACATAGTACTCCATCAAAGGCTGATGCATAAGTGGGAGAAACAGGCAAGAGTAACTGGTAGGGCGCTCCAGTTAATAAGTGAGTACCTAAGCAGTTGGAAGCAGAGAGTTACTGTGAGGGGTGAGACCTCAGATTGGCGTGAAGTCACCAGTGGAGTCCCACAGGGATCTGTACTTGGACCTATCCTGTTTTTGATATACGTAAATGATCTTCCAGAGGGTTTAGACTCATTTCTTTCAATGTTTGTTGACAATGCCATAGTTATGAGAAGGATTAAGACAGAGGAGGATTGCTTGAGACTTCAAGAAGACCTAGACAAACTGAAGGAATTATCGAACAAATTGTTGTTATAGTTTTACCCAAGCAAATGTAATGTAATGAAGATAGGTGTTGGAAGCAGGAGCCAAGGTACAAGGCATCATTTGGAAGAAGAAATTCTTCAAGACTCAGAGAGAGAGAAAGACTTGGAGGGTTGATATCACGTCAGACCTCTCCCTTGAAGCCCATATCATGAGGATAACATCATCATATGCCAGGTTGGCCAACATAAGAACGGCCTTTAGAAACTTGTGTAAGGAATCATTTAGAACTTTCTATACCACATATGTCAGATCAATCCTGGAGTATGCAGCTCCAGCATGGAATCCACATATAGTCAAGCATAAGACTAAACTGGAAAAGGTTCAAAGGTTTGCCACCAGACTAGTACCCGAGCTGAGAGATACGAGCTACGAGGAGAAACTACGGGAATTAACCCTCATGTCGCAGAAAGACTGAATAGTTAGGGGGGATATGATCACCACATACAAAATTCTCAAAGTAATTGATAGGGTAGATAAAGACAGGCTATTTAACACAAGGGGAACACGCACTAGGGGACACAGGTGGAAATTGAATGCCCAAATGAGCCACAGAGATATTTGAAAAACTTTTTTAGTGTCAGAGTGGTTGACAAATGGAATGCATTAGGAAGTGATGTGGTGGAGGCTGACTCCATACACAGTTTCAAGTGTAGATATGATAGAGCCCAATAGGCTCAGGGATCTGTACACCTGTTGATTGACAGTTGAGAAGCGGAACCAAAGATCCAGAGCTCAACCCTCGCAAGCACAAATAGGTGAGTACACACTCACTCACACACACACACACACACACACACACACACACGCACACACACACACACACACACACACACACACACACACACACACATACATACACACACACACACACACACACACACACGCACACACACACACACACACACACACACACACTCCCTCCCCCCCCCACCCCATTCTTACCCTGTCATCCCTTCCCCATTCCCATCATGTCCCCTCTCCCACCTTTCCCCCCCTGTCCCCCCTCCCCCTTCATCCCATACCCTCCCTATCCCTCCTCCCCCCTCACCCCGTATCCTCCATGTCCCCCCTATCTCCTTAACCCACACCCTACCTGTCCCCCCTTCCATGAAACCCCCACCCCTCACCCCAAACTCCCCTGAAACCCTGCAAACCACCTCACAGATCATCTCACCCACTGAAAAGCTTCCCACACCAGCAGAATGCTCGCCAAGAAAGGGACAAGAAAATGAACTGAAGAAAGTGAGCTTCAAGGCAATGTACACTAACATAGATGGAATTACTAATAAAACAAGTGAACTCGGAGAATGGGCACTAGAAGAAAACCCAGACATAATAGCACTCACAGAAACAAAGCTAACAAACACCATAACAAACGCAGTGTTTCCACAGGGCTACTATGTAGTGAGGAAAGAGAGAGAAGGGAGAGGAGGAGGTGGTGTAGCTTTGCTACTAAGAGAAGGTTGGAGTTTCGAAGAGATGGTAATTCAGAACTGTGAAGGTTTCAGTGACTACATATCAGGCACCATAGCAACTGGAGGACAGAAAATTATAGTAGTAGTCATACATAACCCCCCACCGAATGTCAGAAGACCCAGACAGGAATATGATAGAAACAACTTGGCCACCATCAATATAATAGAGAGAGCAGCTTCTGTGGCTAGCAGGAACGGATCCAGGCTACTAATCATGGGAGACTTCAACCATGGAAAGATAGATTGGGGGAACAGAGACCCACATGGAGGCTCAGATACATGGAGAGCTAAGCTGCTGGATGTGGCAACAAGAAACTTTCTAAGTCAACACGGCAAGGGACTGACAAGAACGAGAGGAGGGGATGAACCAGCCTTGCTTGATCTGATATTTACCCTAAATGAGTCGGATATAAGGGAAGTTAAGTTGGAAGCCCCCTTGGGAATGAGTGATCATAGTGTATTGAGCTTTGAGTACCTGGTTGAGCTAGGAATTATCACCCCCAAAAAAGAACTGGGAAACAAAGGGCTGGCGTACCGAAAGGGAAACTACGAGGAGATGAATAAATTCCTATGGGATATACATTGGGACACAGAACTCGGAACTAAGTCTGTACAAGACATGATGGACTATGTCACCCAAAAATGTCAGGAGGCTGTAAGCAGGTTTGTCCCAGCCCAACAGGAAAAAACAGAGAAGCAAAGGAAGAATCCGTGGTTTAATAGGGAATGTATGAAAGCAAAGGAGCTGAACAAAAGGGCATGGAGGAACTTCCGTAATAACAGAACACCAGAAAGTAGAGAGAGATACCAGAGAACCAGGAACGAGTATGTTAGTGTGAGAAGAGCAGGTGAGAAAAGGTATGAAAATGATATAGCTAATAAAGCCAAGACCGAACCAAAGCTACTACACAGTCACATCAGGAGAAAGACAACAGTGAAGGAACAGGTGATGAAACTTAGGGTGGGCGAGGACAGGTACACAGAGAATGACAAAGAGATGTGTGAAGAACTCAACAAAAGGTTCCAGGAGGTCTTTACAATAGAACAGGGAGAAGTCACGGTGCTAGGAGAGGTGGCAGCAAACCAGGTGACCTTGGAAAGGTTCGAAATTACAAGAGATGAGGTCAAGAAGCACCTATTGGAGCTGGATGTGAGAAAAGCTTTTGGGCCGGATGGAATCTCACCATGGGTATTGAAAGAGTG
>NC_091233.1:5536027-5641027 GCF_040958095.1 Procambarus clarkii | reverse complement strand
AGTGAGAAGCTGACCTAGAGAACTTGGTAATTGTCACAGGTTCTTCTAAATCGTACAGTATCTTACCATCTTAGTCAACAATCATATATTATAAACTATTCATTCGACATTATTCAGACTTAGCCTTTACCATCACGTTAAGGCCAGAGCCCAAGAGCTTGAGCATGTTGCTAACGGTACACTTGCTATGCTCTCGGGCTCTGTTATCAATCCCGTCCTAACTTTCTTGATGTTCGGCATTCATATCATTTTATTGTATTTTAAGAATGTTTGTATTTATTTACATGCGAAAGTTTAAAGGACATCAGTTCTGTATTATTATCCAATTAATGTACTCACTTAGATGTACTCACCTTGTTGTGCTTGCTGGGGTTGAGCTTTTACTCTTTGGTCCCATCTCTCAACCGTCAATCAACTGGTGTCCTTTTTCCTGAACTTCTCGAGCTCTATCATATCTACATTTGAAACTGTGTATGGAGTCTGCCTCCACCACATCACTTCCTAGTGCATTCCATTGACTAACTACTTGACACTGAAAAAGGCTCTTTCTAACGTGTTTGGTAATGGAAGAGTGATTATGTCTCATGGGTTGTGGCAGACACCTATTACCTGATATTATACGTGCATTGAAGCTCATAGTTCGTTCTCTCTCTCTCTCTCTCTCTCTCTCTCTCTCTCTCTCTCTCTCTCTCTCTCTCTCTCTCTCTCTCTCTCTCTCTCTCTCTCTCTCTCTCTCTCTCTCTCTCTCTCTCTCTCTCTCTCTCTCTAGCTCTCTCTCTCTCTCTCTCTCTCTCTCTCTCTCTCTCTCTCTCTCTCTCTCTCTCTCTCTCTCTCTCTCTCTCTCTCTCTCTCTCTCTCTCTCTCTCTCTCTCTCTCTCTCTCTCTCTCTCTCTCTCTCTCTCTCTGTCTCTGTCTCTCCTCCCCTTTCTTCCTCCCCAAGATCTCTCATGCTCGCATTAATTGAATTGAATAATAAGTTTCGTCAATGCAAAACTTTCCCGACATTCAACTAACAAAGCACGTAATTAAATCAAGAATGTTAGTTGATGAATCACGAGTCTCGGTATAAGACGTGTCACCAAACTCGTGTCGTTCACTAGTAACGGCAGCGTCAGATAATTTCTGATTTTGTCAAAATGAGAGCATTGTTTTAATGACGCTTCCCTTGACTGTTGAGCGTCGGCTTCTGTAGGTAAAGTGTGAAGGATTTGTTGATCAGAACAACGTAAAATTTGACGCCGTTCATATTAAGATAACGGCCGGAACGGAGTGCAGAGAGCATGGACTTAGTTGTGTTATAACCAGTGAACCAAAGACCGTTGCTACATCAGGATAACATAGAGTGATAAAATAGAGTTGAAACACAGAGAGGCGACTGGTGGGAGGCACGACGAGGCTGTGTTCAGCACAAACAAGGCTGACGTTAGCTCGCATGGAGATAGGGCGAGGGTAAACAACCTGTAATTGTGGTGCCTCGTGCGGTCATATATGACCTCTCAGGCGACCTGCGCAGTTGTCCGCTGCTCTGTGGTCTTCACGCAAGAAACTGTTGGAATGATGAGCGGTGCCAGAAAGTATGCAACATCTGTGTGTGATGTTAAAAAGAAAAATAGTGCAACACTGAAATTGAGGTGTGCCAACTGTCACATAGAGAGTGCCCCCGCCTGGCATGTGAACTGTGCTGCACTCCCGCCGAGACGGGCTGCCCGGGGTACACCAGCAGGGGGCGCCAGTAACCACCCTGGCTCATCTACAGGGCCACCACCAGTCACTCTTTCCTACCTTACACAATCACTCCAACGCCACAGCAGGTAGCTCGAGTGACACAGTTGTAGTCCCTACCAACACATGTTGGTCAGGGGGCCGGATCAGCCACAGACAATTGCTGAGCTGAAGACTACAGTAGATAGACAAAGCAAAATTGTGAAAAAGCTGAGCATGCAAATATATAAAATATATATTTGCATGCTCAGAATAAAATAAGGAAATCATGAACCAAAAGATGACGATAACCACTCTTCAGGAATCTGTGAGAGTATTAAATGAGTGCAGAACACACCAACCTGGGGTACCACCATGTGCTCCCAGGCGGCCAGTATCCCGGTGGGTACCCCAGCTGGGGGTGTCTCAGCCCTCACGCCAGCTGGGCCCACCCACCACGGGTCCCTACACCCCAGCCTCATCAACGCCGTGCGCTATGAACAGAGGTCAACTATAACGTGGCTGAAGTATGTTGACCACACCACACACTAGAAGGTGAAGGGACGACGACGTTTCGGTCCGCCATGGACCATTCTCAAGTCGATTGTGAGAATCGATGCACTCAAGTCGATTGTGAGAATCATCGATTCTCACAATCGACTCAAATCGATTGTGAGAATCGATTGTGAGAATCAATCAAGTCGATTGTGAGAATCATCGATTCTCACAATCGACTTGAGAATGGTCCAGGACGGACCAAAACGTCGTCGTCCCTTCACCTTCTAGTGTGTGGTCTGATCAACAGAGGTCAACTATTTCCCGTGGAAACGCAGTGTTGTCGATGAGTATTACGAAGCAACTGATCATGTTAATGAACAAAATACCAGTGAGAGTGAGAATGTTAATGCAGATGGAGATCATGATGTGAATAAAGATGCTGATAAAATCGGTTTGAAGGAAAATAGTCTGAAAATGATGATGAAAGCGATTGTGATAAAGATCAAATTGAAACCAGTGACGCCTGTTGTGATAATGAAGAATTGCAACTGGATGTGGATAACCGCCTCCGGCCGCACACGCCACATCCCAGATGCTTCCGCTGGAATAATATTAGAAAACTGGTGACAGGTGATGTGCTGACCGAAGGGGAAAAAGACACCATAATAATGTACTACAAACAGTATCGGGATATACTTGGTCGTGTGAAACCGCAGACTGATAAACTAAAAACAATGAACAATGGCGCCCTCTCAAACTCATAAAAACAGGTACAGTGTCATCAAGATTCTCAGTTGGAATATTGCTTCTAATAGAAAACGGTATTCTGACATCCATCTGGTTATGACTGAAGACTTAGATATTGCCTGCCTCCAAGAAACCCTAACTCCCGTAGGTAAAACCCCACAGAATCTGCCTGGTTATCAGTGTTATAATCCCAGATCAAAGAATACGTGTCTCATGTATGTTAAAAAATCCCTGCCACATGAGCCACTTCCCGCCCAACAACGCGAGGGTTTTCAATATCATGGTATCCGTGTACACGTTGGTAACTCTACACTTAATGTTTTGAATGCCTATGCACCTACTGGCCTCCTCCGCGATCTTAATTGGGGATTTAAATGCTAAACACAAACAATTAGGGGATCAACTCACAAACACCAACGGAAGAAGATTGTTGGCACTTCTCGATGCATATGATGATGTTCAAATTATCAGTAAGAATCAACCAACGCACATATATGGAGGAGTGCTCGATAGGTGCATTGACTTTAACCTGTCATACACAACTCATGAGACTGATATTATGGATGACTTGATGTCGAACCATTTAGCCATAATAGCTAACATTCACGTAGCTAATGTTGACCTACCTGGCACTAAGCTGAGTAGACGCAGGCTAACAGTAAGGAAAGAGCAAGAAAATTCTTTATAGACAGCATTGAACAATGGTGTAACAATTATGAGCCTGAGAATGTACAACAGTTTTATGATGACTTCGTTAATAAAACCTATGAGGCCATCAAAAATAGTGAGTCACACCAATCAAAAACACGTACCAGTAAGCAAATCAGACACAATCAGTACTATGATGATGCTAAACTGAAAGAACTTAAATCAATTGCTAGACAGACGGATAAAGCATATAAGAGACTTAGAACTCCTCAAATGTTAAAACTGTTTCAGGCCGCGCTTGCAGCCGCAAGGGAGTTTGTCTCAGTTCAGTCTGAGAATGACTGAACAGAGACAAAAGGAATGGGAGGGTTTTGTTAGTGGACTTTACCTGCATACTCCCCTGGGCAAAGCCTGGAAAGGCATAAAGAAAATTAATGGTAAAAATAATAGACAAGTTTCACACCCAAACCCGCTACAAAAAAACAATCAGTTAATTACAAAATGGGCTCAGGTTTCCAGCCTTGGAATGTTACCAACTAGCACTAGGGAGAAATTGCAGGCGAGGTCCACAGACAGAAATGCTCTCATAAATTTCATGTTGAGCAAGCAACATGATGAATGTGATGTTCCATATACAGATTATGAATTGGATGCCGCCCTTTCCAGGGACAGTAGCACTGCTCCTGGTGAGGACGGCATCACCTATGATATTTTAAGACTCCTACATTGTGTACCTGGTAATACATTATTAGAATTGTTTAATGCGAGTTATGTCACTGGGCAACTGCCTGTATCATGGACCACCAGTCTTACGGTACCTGTACCAAAGCCTGGCCAACCTGATGCTTTGCGTCCCATCTCACTCACCAGTTGCATGTGCAAAACCTTTGAGAGAATGGTGCTTAATAGGTTATTGTATAAAGTTAAAGAGCACATGTCACCTGATATCAATGTTTTCTCACATGGTAAAAGTGTACACAACTGTATCACAACCTTTCTCCCTGTTCATGGAGATAAAAGTCACAAGTTCACAACATTTCTTGATTTAAAAAATGCCTTTGATATTGCTAACAGGGAAGTGATTATGTATGAATTAGCGAGAATGGATATAGGTGGACAATTATTATAATGGATACGGGGCTATCTTAGCAACCGAAAGTCCTCTGCACTGTTCCAAGGCTACAAGAGTGAAACTAAATTAATGCAACTAGGCACCCCACAAGGAGGAGTACTCAGTCCTACCTTGTTAATGTTTTAATTAAAGCCTTACTAAAATTAATCCGAACTAGTCCAGCAAACATCACTATCAGCTATGCAGATGACATCCTTGTTCATACTAAAACCCACCGTGAAATGCAATTTTAAATTGTGTACATACAGCTTGTGAGAGCCTTGGTCTTGTAATCATCGCTGCTAACAACTAAGGTATTTAACAGGCAAATTGGCAACCGCAAAATTGGACCACGAAAACTTAAGATAGATAACATACCAATAGACTATGTCTCTTCTTTCAAATACTTTGGTGTCTCTGTCCCTTGTACCTCAACTGCAGTCAATAAGTTAGATCAACAGTGTAGAGACAGACTCAAGGCTCTCAGAACTGTAGTGGGGTACAGCCCTAAATACGGTCTAAATATTAGAATAGCAAAAATGATGTACTTAGTATATATATGGTCTCTGATAGACTATCATGCACCAGCTTTAGTCCTGCAAAATGGCAAAGGTATTGATAGACTGGAAAAAATGCAAAATGAAGCACTCAGAATTATATTTGCTGTCCAATAACTACCAAAGTTCTCAACATGGGGAAAAAATTAAATATACTTAGCATTCGAGATTGAATATTTGAAATTAATCTTATGATGGGGCTATAGCTTCTGCGTGATAACTAAAACAACATTGTGTCAGTTGAACTGTTAGAACACATACGAAATGGAACCAGCGAATCTAAATGGATTCAAAGAACAGCCACTCATATTAAAATGATGGGACTGCACGATGTATATACAGATGAACGAGTACAGCACTTCCTTCCACCCTGGCAGATAGTTCCTTTTGACATCCTGACCCCTGCATACCCCACCAAGAAACTAATCACAAACAACCCCCATGCTCAGCTTGTTGCTAAATTAAGTACCATAGAACACATTCACAATATACAAGCTGAAAACAACATTGCACAGACCATATACACTGATGGATCACTGAACACAGCTACAGGGAGGGCAGGAAGTGCTGTTTTGCTCATCAGCCCGATGGCAGCACAGTTCAAAGGAATATACGAATCAGTAACTGGGCGTCCACAATGCAAGCGGAGTTGGTAGCAATACTGGTAGCACTCGAAAGCATTGACAACACTGAAGTAGACAGCTTAATTATTTCCGACTCCCTTTCCTCACTACGAGCAATAAACAGTTCACAATCAAGTAATAACGTGCTTGTCTTGGAAGCTAGACGTAGATATATAAGCATACTTAGCAAGAGGGTAAATATAAAAATGTTGTGGATTCCTTCTCACATTGGCATGCAGGAACATGACAAAGTTGACGCCCTTGCTAAGGCTGCAGTAAATAACGGACAGTATTGAACGGTACCTTGAGTTATCAAATAGGTCCCTTAAAAGAGTCATTAGACAAGAACCCTGGATGGATCTGAAGAAAGTAGAACAGTGCAAACTGTAACTAGCAGGTCCATTGTTTATCACAATGAAATGTGTGAAGTAAAACATGTGTATGGGGCAAGTAACAAAGTCAGTAGACTAACAGTTGTTGTCACAGCTCGTATAAAACTTAGCTACAAGTATCTCTGGCAGTTAGGCTTGTATAGGGATCTAGATGAAGTAAGGTGTAGTGTGTGGACAAAGACAGGGACACATACTCGAACACTATATCTTGGATTGTAGTAAAATTGAGCCATTTAGAGATTAATCTAAGCTCACGCTGTATGAAATGGCAACCTATCTTATTACCATGGATAAATTACCTGAAATTCTTACACTGTATCTATATATAGCTTCCAGTAATTAAACGACATATGAGATTAAGAAACAAGTAGTGTATTGTGAAGACTAATAATAAATAGAAGCTTCCCTATGACTCTGTAATATCTCCATTGGTCAAACTATTATGTATTAGAGATAAGACCTACCATTAATGTATAATGACTTACTGTAAATATATAGTTCTAGAAATAGAACTTTCTCTGTAACTATAAGGTGTGAAGGATAGCTGAAATTATTTATGTAATAATCTAAGATGAGGTCTGATAAAGACCTTTTGTGCCCTCTGTAATGCATTTTGCACTACCGCTCACAGGATGAGTATGGAGTGCACAATAAACCAGTCGTCTCCGGGGGCAACAATCAATCCTGTGATTAACCTGTGGTCGTGTTTGGCTCCATGCGTCCATGTGCGCTTTGTGTTGACATTATGTGGTTGTGTTGATAAAGTCCTTGAGGTGCATTCTGTGGTGGTGGTGCCCTGGTTAATAGTCTGTAGTTGTGTCTGTAGTGGTCTTCACCACAGGCCAACCCCCCCCCACCCCGCCCCAGGTCTTTCTTCTCTTCCTGAATCCCAGAGAATTTAATCTTTCAGTTGGTACCTATAGTGTTCGGCCTCCCGTTCCTTACACCTATTTTTATTACCTTACACTTACTTGAGTTAAATTCGAGTGGCCATTTATTGGACCTTTCGTTCAGTTGGTCCAGGTTATCTTGTGATTTCATTGCTGTCCTCCTCTGTTTTATTCCTTCTCAAAATTTTTACATTATCTTTAAATATTATAAAAATATATAAAAGTGAGATGAGTCTGTACCGTATTACCGATGGTTACTTATATCAGAAACAAAATAGATCTGATTACAGACCCTTGTGGGACTCTCTCGTCATTATGAGATTTGCCTCCCCCACTCCTCCTCACAGTAACCCGCTGTTTTCCGTCGCTTAGGTACTCATTTATCCACAGGAACAACTTACCTGTTACTCTTGCCTGCTTTCCTCTCCAATTTATGCACCAGCCTCGTATGAGGTTCTGTGTCATAGGCTTTCAAATTGTCCAAGGAAATGCAATCTGCCCTTCCTTCTCTTTCTTGCCTAATATTTGTCACTTGGTCATATAATTCTATTAAATCCTGAGGCCTGATTTACCATCCCTGAACAAGTGTTGGTGATGTGTTACAAAGTATCTTCTCTCCAGCTATGCTAAAAGTTTTTCTCGCGATCTTCTTCATCACCTTATATGGTATACAAGCTAGGAACACTGGTCTGCAGTTCAGTGCTCCCTGCCTATCACCCATTTGTATATTGAGACCACACTATTCGTCTTCCAACGATCTGCCATTTTTACTTTGTCCTAATATTAACCATAGAGAGTGGCACGCAATGAAAATCTTCACCCTGTTTAATTATAAAATTCATAGAGAGATTTAGTCGAGTTCAGTAGATTTTGTCCTGTCCATCAGATGCTGCATAATCTTATTTCTCGTAATTTCTAATTCCTGCAAGGCTGCTTACTTCTCTGCCCACCCTCTCGGTTCAGACTCTTCTATTGCATTACTCTGATAGCCAAATGTAATTTCTTGGCGAGTACTTCACACACCTACCTCCATGTCAGTCTCTTTGAACCTGTCCTTCATTTGTTTTCGGTTTCATCACCTGTTTCTTGACTTTTGTTGTTCCTGCTGATATGGCTGTGAAGCCATTATAGTTGGTTCTTGGCTTTGCATGTTGTCATTTATATTCTGTCTCTCCGCTCCTCTTCTCACACTGAGAAAATCATTTCGGCCCTTTGGTATCTCCCTCTGCTCTCTGGTGTTCTGTTATTTATGTCGTTTCTCCATGTTGTTGTTCTTAATTGTCTTGTATCCTTATATGCCTGATCCCTTACCACGAATTCCCCTTTTTCATTTTTTTTGTCCTCTAGGTCCGGGATAAACTTGCCTAATGTGCCCCAACTCTAATGGTTGTGTAGTCTATTATGTTTTGTACAAACATGATTACTTTGAAAGTTTTTCATTGCTACGTCCAACAGTTTTGTTGTACATGTATCGTTATTTCCATGTGGTTCTCAGTGTTGCAGGTCTATCTTTCTATTGTTGAAGTCGCCTGTGGGTAACAGTGTGGATCTATATCTGCAAGAGATAGAAGCTGCTCTTTACATGATATTAATGGTAGTTATGTTGTTCTTATCGTACTTCTGTCTGGAGATTCAGCCATATGGTGGAGGATTGTATATTATTACTAGTAATATCTTGGGTTCTCCAATTATCATGCTTTCCACTGTGTAGTATCTAAGCCCTTCGGAGCCTGAGAGATCTAACTCTTGGATCTTGTCCATTATTATCAGCAAACCTCTTCGCTCGTCCTCCCCTTCCTTCCCTCTTTCTTTACTTTACAGTAATCCTACAGATGTCCTGTATTTGTTATGATGCCTGTCACTTTGGTTTCTGTGAGTGCTGTTACATCTCGGGTTTTTTCTTTTGGTCTTTTCCTAGTTTGCATGTTTTATTTGTAACCCCGTCTACTTATAGAACATTACTTTGAAAACACTTTCTTCTCTCAAATTTGACTTATTCTTAACCTTGACGTCCATTCCATTGGTGTACGAAGTTTTTCTGTGGTCGGAGCTACTTGGATGTAGTTGTTGCATCAAATGGCCAGGTGTAAAGTGCTCTTCATCTAAGAGAATATATTTGCAAAGAGTTGTTCCCTATTTATAAATATATATTTCACTGAAAATCTGCTTTATAAAAATATTAAAATATGATCAGTATACTCATATGGGGTTCTTATTACCCTTACCACGTAACCACAATACCAATATTCAGCATCAGTTGGTATACAAAGAATGTTCAAATACATTCACTCCTTGCAAGCCACTTCCAGGCAAAAATGTTAGTTGTATTCCATGCAGGGTAAACACCCTGGCACCCTCAGCTTCTTAAACCATTCACCATTTTATTCACTTCCTTCCTCGCCTTCTTCTCATCCATCTTTACTCGTTCACAGGATGATTCTTTCCTTCCCAAAATTCCATCATCCATTCATTTTATATGACTAAACCAACTCAGTCCGTTCTCCTTAGAAATCAGTTTTTGCTCACCCACGTTTCTATGATATATTAATTTATTTATCTATAATTAACTATCCATTTGAGATTATCCATTTCAACTTTTCATTTCTCGCCCTTCGTTGTAAAAACAATTGTTTCACGAAGGGACAAGAGAGTCCGAACTACCGTTCCTTCTTGCAGCCCTCTCATGGCATCTATTTGCAATTTTTCAATAACTCGGTCTTCCATTGCATAGCCAATTTTCTTTACTGTCGCACCCTATCCTTAACTTTCATTTCACGAATTCCAATTTTATCAATCGCGCCCTGAAAATATATTCTCTCTTCCATTATCGGTATACTTTTGTCTACATTCTTCAATTATACAAACTAATTCCAATTATAAGTACCTTTCAATCACGTCAAAATATATTATGATATGTACAATACATTAACATTTCCAATATCAGATTTTCAGAATATTCATCATCACTGCCAACTCAACACATGTTCATCACACTGCAAAGATCGGCGTTCAGTCCACGACCGTCCAAGTGGTTGGGCACCATTCCTTCCCCCCACACACGTCCCATCCCAAATCCTTTACCCTGACCCCTTTATCCTGTTATATAGTCGTAATGACTTGGTGCTTTCTTTCGATAGTTCCCTTCCCATCCTTCTTCAGTGTAATGAAGAAGGATGCTTCCTCAGTGTAATGATCTACACACCTTCCACCACAGATCTGAACATACTACATACATTACATACTATTACAATGGCTATTACATACATTAATCTGTAATTACATGTGCTACTCTGCTCACTCTACTCACTACACATCTTAAACTAATCCCTCCTTTACTACTTTCACTCTCTCATCTTTCTTATATTCTCATAATTCCATATGTGTATTTTATATAATTTGTATTTTTATAATTTCGTAACATTTTCAGATCGGAAAGATTTCAGATTTCAGATTCAGATTTTAATTTTCAGATACGTAAAATTCTGGTCTCTTTTTACTCATCATTATCACGTCCGCTCAGTCGATGCATAATGCATAGAAATGTAACTTTTTCTCTTAAAGAAAAAACTTCCTCCACACTCAGGTTATTGTATTTCTCATTATTCCTCTCACACTGGACCCAGCTGTAAAATTTTCCCCTGCGGTGGGGATAAAGTAGGGAAGTTTCGTACTCAGCTCAATCTTCTTTCCCCAACCGCCTCCGTTTATCTCAAACGCTCGGCAGTTGGCAACTGCACTTCACGCTACATAATGATGTGAGGGGCAGTTGCCACATCCTTGTATCAGTCACGTACGGATATCAAATTTTTTCCTGTCATACATATCTCTCTTTTTCGTTAAGTCCTAAATTTTACTTACAAATTACTCATAATTTATACTTGCAATTTATACTCACAATTTATCATGCCGATAATTTCAGCTCCTCATAATTATCAACTCCCGGGAAAGTCACTAAGGAGAATTCACTCTTAAATGCCCGGGATGCTACTGTTACTGGAGGAAATGTCGTTTAGTTGAGTCACCCACATCGTTCTCTTTCTGCTGCTGTAAACACAACGACTGCTGCTGCTACCATGCCTTTGTTCTTCTTCCATTTCCACTAATCACAAAGCAAACAACGACCTGACTTTTATATACCTGTCCTTTCAAAAGGCATGTAAAGAGGAAGGAGAAAAAATTGAAAGAAATTCGGCAGCACCTTCAGTCTTTTCCCTTGTATCCGGTTCACTTGTAGTGGTGTACCAAGTGGTAATCTCAACTCCGAGTTTTTCCGAAATGGTAAAATTGCATTATGACCAACAAACTCAGTTCTTTCATGCGGCGTCGGGTTTAATACCGGGATGCCTTCAGGCCTTCATCTATGGTCACAACAGAGGATGGCGACCTGTGATTGTTGGTGATAGTTTAGAAAGGTTCTGTAGTGGGGGAAATTGTATTAATGGATCCCAGTACTGTTTGAGCTATGTGTGTATGTGTGTGTGTGTGTGTTTATTCACCTAGTTGTATTCACCTAGTTGTGCTTGCGAGGGTTGAGCTCTGCTCTTTCGGCCCGCCTCTCAACTGTCAATCAACTGTTACTAACTACTATTTTTTTTCTTCCACACTACACACACACACACACACACCAGGAAGCAGCCCGTGAAAGCTGACTAACTCCCAGTTAACTATTTACTGCTAGGTAACAGGGGCATAGGGTGAAAGGAACTCTGCCCATTGTTTCTCGCCGGCGCCCAGGATCAAACCCGGGACCACAGGATCACGCGTCCAGCGTGCTGTCCGCTCAGACACCGGCCCTCCGTGTGTGTGTGTGTGTGTGTGTGTGTGTGTGTGTGTGTGTGTGTGTGTGTGTGTGTGTGTGTGTGTGTGTGTGTGTGTGAGAGTGTGTGTGTGTGTGTGTGTGTGTGTGTGTGTGTGTGTGTGTGTGTGTGTGTGTGTGTGTGTGTGTGTGTGTGTGTGTGTGTTTAAGTTTGTGAGAGTCTGTACTCGTGTTTGTGTTTCTTTGAGATCTCCGTACACCACCATACGCCTGTACCTCCCTGTGTGAGTGAGACGTCATAAGCTTACAGCCAAAGCTCACACATCTGCTAAGCCTTGCTCTTCAAGAACGTCCCCTGACCCAGCAACAATCGTCACAACAATAGCCACCTCACTCCTAAGTCAACAGAAGTGACCACCACCTCACTCTCAACTTAGAGCAGCAAACTTGAATGGAAGCCGTCGGTGAAAACATAACCTTCTCAAAGCATCAAGTCTGATAATATCACGCTCTGCAACACCTAACAGATGTTGCAGTTGTTGACCTTAGATTCCCAGCTTTACTCATACAGGTGGCCGCCCAACCTTAAGTTTCCTATCATTTTAAATATTGATTTTTTTTGTATTTACAGATATTGTAGATTTCTTGTAAATTATAAATATATATTTGAGATTATTAAATATAATATTTACATCTAATAATAAATATAGTATACTATTAAATTACAAAAAATGTATACCGGGGTTGTCTTGAGATATGAAAATTATTTCAAGGGTTCCACAAGTATAAAAAGGTTAAAAAACGCTGCCTTAGAGCAAGTCTCTTGGTAACCTTCTGACAAAAGCTGTACCGAACAAGAAATGTGGACTCGGTAAGAAAAACAGCTTCAGACCAAAACAAATTTAATAAAAATCTAAAAAAATTCCAGTAAATGATAATCGTACATAATAGGTGAACTATAAGATATATACTGCCTTGTAACAAGATATAACTTGTTAGCGAGATATAATTTAGCTAATTCAAAATAATTTAATTTATCTACATAATTTTTCTTCGTAAACGAGTTGCAGGTTTTGTTAACCAATAGATGACAAGAGCGGACTTTGGAATGGAAAAAAGCAATGAATGTGTGTTTGATGAATAAAATATCAGGAGACAAAGAAGCTGGCTACATATTCAACTAAATCAAAGCTTGAACATAAAGCTATGGTTTAGATAAATTAACCAAATTTTCAACATTTTCAAAGAACTCTTGCAAATGTTTTTCGAAAAATAATTGTTTGATGTATTCTATCCCAAGAATTCACTTAAACAATTCAAATTCTTAGTCTTGGCGCAGTATGAAACAAACTATAATTTGTATCAATTCATGAACATTTTGTCCTTAGAAATTGCCAGTCTAAATTCAATAGTTTTAAAGGGACCATATCAATAAAGTCAACTGAGTTTGTCTCCCCTGAGAATAACTCAAGTGTTCTCTTCAGCTATAAAGACACACTGCGAGGAGACACGAGCCCAGAAGCCCGGTCTCAAAGAGACTCTTAAGTTACATGAAAGAGAATTTATAGATTTAATCATCACAAATGTAATTACCTAGGGAGAAAGAATTAATAGAATGTGGCTGAAGAAACGGAAGGAAGAACAGAGAGAGAGAGAGAGAGAGAGAGAGAGAGAGAGAGAGAGAGAGAGAGAGAGAGAGAGAGAGAGAGAGAGAGAGAGAGAGAGAGAGAGAGAGAGAGAGAGAGAGAGAGAGAGAGAGAGAGAGAGAGAGAGAGAGAGAGAGAGAGAGAGAGAGAGAGAGAGAGAGAGAGAGAGAGAGAGAGAGAGAAACGAATATGACAAAGAAATTACAGGACGGTGCATTGTGTGGTTAGAGTTGCAATGTTTCATTTGTGTTGCAGTGTATGGAGTGTTGCAACATGTTGCTAGTGTTGCAGAATGTGGCTAGTGTTACATTATGAGGTTAGTGTTGCATTATTTGTGAATTGTTGTAGTAAGTGGTTTGTGTTGCAGTTTTTGAAGTGTATTGCAGAGCGTTACTTGTGTTGCGGTTTGTGAAGAGTGTTAAAGTTTGTAGAGAATACTGAAGTGTGTGGTTAGTGTTGAATTATGTGGTCAATGTTGCAGTGTGTGGTTAGTGATGCAGTGTGTGGTTAGTGATGCAGTGTGTGGTTAGTGATGCAGTGTGTGGTTAGTGTTGCAGTGTGTGGTTAGTGATGCAGTGTGTGGTTAGTGATGCAGTGTGTGGCTAGTGATGCAGTGTGTGGTTAGTGTTGCAGTGTGTGGTTAGTGATGCAGTGTGTGGTTAGTGATGCAGTGTGTGGCTAGTGATGCAGTGTGTGGTTAGTGTTGCAGTGTGTGGTTAGTGATGCAGTGTGTGGTTAGTGATGCAGTGTGTGGTTAGTGATGCAGTGTGTGGTTAGTGTTGCAGTGTGTGGTTAGTGATGCAGTGTGTGGCTAGTGATGCAGTGTGTGGTTAGTGTTGCAGTGTGTGGTTAGTGATGCAGTGTGTGGTTAGTGTTGCAGTGTGTGGCTAGTGATGCAGTGTGTGGTTAGTGATGCAGTGTGTGGTTAGTGTTGCAGTGTGTGGTTAGTGATGCAGTGTGTGGTTAGTGTTGCAGTGTGTGGTTAGTGTTGAAATGTTTGGTCAGTATTACAGCGTGTGGATAGTATTGTAGTGTGCAATTACTGTTGCATTATGAGGTCAGTGTTGCAGTATGGTCCACGTGTTGCAGTGCATAGTTAGTGTTGCAGTTTGTAGTTAGTGTTGTAGTGTGTGGTTAGTGTTGCAGGGTGTAGTTAGTGTTGCAGTGTTTGGTTAGTGTTGCATTGAGTGGTCAGTGTTGCACTGTGTGGTTAGTGTTGCAGTGTGTGGTCAGTATTGCAGTGTGCGATTAGTGTTGCATTATGAGGTTAGTGTTGCTGTGTGGTCAGTGTTGCAGTGTATAGTTAGTGATGCAGTCTGTAGTTAGTGTTACAGTGTGTGTGGTCGGTGTTGCAGTGTGCTTTCAGTTTTGCAGTGTGTGGTCAGTGCTGCAGTGTGTGGTTAGTGTTGCAGTGTGTGGTTAGTGTTGCAGTGTGTGGATAGTGTTGCAGTGTGTGGTCAGTGTTGCAGTGTGTGGTTAGTGTTGCAGTGTGTGGTTAGTGTTTCAGTGTGTAGTCAGTGTTGCAGTGTGTGGTCAGTGTTGCAGTGTGTGGTCAGTGTTGCAGTGTGCTTTCAGTGTTGCAGTGTGTGGTTAGTGTTGCAGTGTGTGGTTAGTGTTGCAGTGTGTGGATAGTGTTGCAGTGTGTGGTTAGTGTTGCAGTGTGTGGTTAGTGTTGCAGTGTGTTGTCAGTGTTGCAGTGTGTGGTTAGTGTTGCAGTGTGTGGTTAGTGTTGCAGTGTGTCTCAGTGTTGCAGTGTGTGGTCAGTGTTGCAGTGTGTGGTTAGTGTTGCAGTGTGTGGTTAGTGTTGCAGTGTGTGGTTAGTGCTGCAGTGTGTGGTCAATGTTGCAGTGTGTGGTTAGTGTTGCAGTGTGTGGTTAGTGTTGCAGTGTGTGGTTAGTGTTGCAGTGTGTGGTTAGTGTTGCAGTGTGTGGTTAGTGTTGCAGTGTGTGGTTAGTGTTGCAGTGTGTGGTTAGTGTTGCAGTGTGTGGTTAGTGTTGCAGTGTGTGGTCAGTGTTGCAGTGTGTGGTTAATGTTGCAGTGTGTAGTCAGTGTTGCAGTGTGTGGTCAGTGTTGCAATGTGTAGTCAGTGTTACAGTGTGTGGTCAGTGTTGCAGTGTGCTTTCAGTGTTGCAGTGTGTGGTTAGTGTTGCAGTGTGTAGTCAGTGTTGAAGTGTGTGGTTAGTGTTGCAGTGTGTGGTTAGTGTTGCAGTGTGTGGTTAGTGTTGCAGTGTGTAGTCAGTGTTGCAGTGTGTGGTCAGTGTTGCAGTGTGTGGTTAGTGTTGCAGTGTGTAGTCAGTGTTGCAGTGTGTGGTTAGTGTTGCAGTGTGTGGTTAGTGTTCCAGTGTGTGGTCAGTGTTGCAGTGTGTGGTCAGTGTTGCAGTGTGTAGTCAGTGTTGCAGTGTGTGGTTAGTGTTGCAGTGTGTAGTCAGTGTTGCAGTGTGTGGTTAGTGTTGCAGTGTGTGGTCAGTGTTGCAGTGTGTGGTCAGTGTTGCAGTGTGTAGTCAGTGTTGCAGTGTGTAGTCAGTGTTGCAGTGTGTAGTCAGTGTTGCAGTGTGTGGTCAGTGTTGCAGTGTGTGGTTAGTGTTGCAGTGTGTAGTCAGTGTTGCAGTGTGTGGTTAGTGTTGCAGTGTGTAGTCAGTGTTGCAGTGTTTAGTCAGTGTTGCAGTGTGTGGTTAGTGTTGCAGTTTGTAGTCAGTGTTGCAGTGTTTAGTCAGTGTTGCAGTGTGTGGTTAGTGTTGCAGTGTGTAGTCAGTGTTGCAGTGTGTAGTCAGTGTTGCAGTGTGTGGTCAGTGTTGCAGTGTGTAGTCAGTGTTGCAGTGTGTGGTTAGTGTTGCAGTGTGTAGTCAGTGTTGCAGTGTGTGGTTAGTGTTGCAGTGTGTGGTTAGTGTTGCAGTGCGTAGTCAGTGTTGCAGTGTGTGGTCAGTGTTGCAGTGTGTAGTCAGTGTTGCAGTGTGTGGTTAGTGTTGCAGTGCGTAGTCAGTGTTGCAGTGTGTGGTTAGTGTTGCAGTGTGTAGTCAGTGTTGCAGTGTGTAGTCAGTGTTGCAGTGTGTAGTCAGTGTTGCAGTGTGTGGTTAGTGTTGCAGTGTGTGGTTAGTGTTGCAGTGTGCAGTCAGTGTTGCAGTGTGTGGTTAGTGTTGCAGTGTGTAGTCAGTGTTGCAGTGTGTGGTTAGTGTTGCAGTGTGTAGTCAGTGTTGAAGTGTGTGGTTAGTGTTGCAGTGTGTGGTTAGTGTTGCAGTGTGTAGTCAGTGTTGCAGTGTGTGGTTAGTGTTGCAGTGTGTGGTTAGTGTTGCAGTGTGTAGTCAGTGTTGCAGTGTGTGGTTAGTGTTGCAGTGTGTAGTCAGTGTTGAAGTGTGTGGTTAGTGTTGCAGTGTGTGGTTAGTGTTGCAGTGTGTAGTCAGTGTTGCAGTGTGTGGTTAGTGTTGCAGTGTGTGGTTAGTGTTGCAGTGTGTAGTCAGTGTTGCAGTGTGTGGTTAGTGTTGCAGTGTGTAGTCAGTGTTGAAGTGTGTGGTTAGTGTTGCAGTGTGTAGTCAGTGTTGCAGTGTGTGGTTAGTGTTGCAGTGTGTGGTTAGTGTTGCAGTGTGTAGTCAGTGTTGCAGTGTGTGGTCAGTGTTGCAGTGTGTGGTTAGTGTTGCAGTGTGTAGTCAGTGTTGCAGTGTGTGGTCAGTGTTGCAGTGTGTGGTTAGTGTTGCAGTGTGTGGTTAGTGTTGCAGTGTGTGGTTAGTGCTGCAGTGTGTGGTCAATGTTGCAGTGTGTGGTTAGTGTTGCAGTGTGTGGTTAGTGTTGCAGTGTGTGGTTAGTGTTGCAGTGTGTGGTTAGTGTTGCAGTGTGTGGTTAGTGTTGCAGTGTGTGGTTAGTGTTGCAGTGTGTGGTTAGTGTTGCAGTGTGTGGTTAGTGTTGCAGTGTGTGGTCAGTGTTGCAGTGTGTGGTTAATGTTGCAGTGTGTAGTCAGTGTTGCAGTGTGTGGTCAGTGTTGCAATGTGTAGTCAGTGTTACAGTGTGTGGTCAGTGTTGCAGTGTGCTTTCAGTATTGCAGTGTGTGGTTAGTGTTGCAGTGTGTAGTCAGTGTTGAAGTGTGTGGTTAGTGTTGCAGTGTGTGGTTAGTGTTGCAGTGTGTGGTTAGTGTTGCAGTGTGTAGTCAGTGTTGCAGTGTGTGGTCAGTGTTGCAGTGTGTGGTTAGTGTTGCAGTGTGTAGTCAGTGTTGCAGTGTGTGGTTAGTGTTGCAGTGTGTGGTTAGTGTTCCAGTGTGTGGTCAGTGTTGCAGTGTGTGGTCAGTGTTGCAGTGTGTGGTTAGTGTTGCAGTGTGTAGTCAGTGTTGCAGTGTGTGGTTAGTGTTGCAGTGTGTAGTCAGTGTTGCAGTGTGTGGTTAGTGTTGCAGTGTGTGGTCAGTGTTGCAGTGTGTGGTCAGTGTTGCAGTGTGTAGTCAGTGTTGCAGTGTGTGGTTAGTGTTGCAGTGTGCAGTCAGTGTTGCAGTGTGTGGTTAGTGTTGCAGTGTGTGGTCAGTGTTGCAGTGTGTGGTCAGTGTTGCAGTGTGTAGTCAGTGTTGCAGTGTGTAGTCAGTGTTGCAGTGTGTAGTCAGTGTTGCAGTGTGTGGTCAGTGTTGCAGTGTGTGGTTAGTGTTGCAGTGTGTAGTCAGTGTTGCAGTGTGTGGTTAGTGTTGCAGTGTGTAGTCAGTGTTGCAGTGTTTAGTCAGTGTTGCAGTGTGTGGTTAGTGTTGCAGTGTGTAGTCAGTGTTGCAGTGTTTAGTCAGTGTTGCAGTGTGTGGTTAGTGTTGCAGTGTGTAGTCAGTGTTGCAGTGTGTAGTCAGTGTTGCAGTGTGTGGTCAGTGTTGCAGTGTGTAGTCAGTGTTGCAGTGTGTGGTTAGTGTTGCAGTGTGTAGTCAGTGTTGCAGTGTGTGGTTAGTGTTGCAGTGTGTGGTTAGTGTTGCAGTGCGTAGTCAGTGTTGCAGTGTGTGGTCAGTGTTGCAGTGTGTAGTCAGTGTTGCAGTGTGTAGTCAGTGTTGCAGTGTGTGGTTAGTGTTGCAGTGTGTGGTTAGTGTTGCAGTGCGTAGTCAGTGTTGCAGTGTGTGGTTAGTGTTGCAGTGTGTAGTCAGTGTTGCAGTGTGTGGTTAGTGTTGCAGTGTGTAGTCAGTGTTGAAGTGTGTGGTTAGTGTTGCAGTGTGTGGTTAGTGTTGCAGTGTGTAGTCAGTGTTGCAGTGTGTGGTTAGTGTTGCAGTGTGTGGTTAGTGTTGCAGTGTGTAGTCAGTGTTGCAGTGTGTGGTTAGTGTTGCAGTGTGTAGTCAGTGTTGAAGTGTGTGGTTAGTGTTGCAGTGTGTAGTCAGTGTTGAAGTGTGTGGTTAGTGTTGCAGTGTGTGGTTAGTGTGCTGTAATCCACAAATTAGTAGGAATTATTAGCTAGAGGATCATTACTACAACACTTAACGAATGATGATTGGAAGTACATGTTACAGAGGCAAGTCTGGACCACTGAAGCATCGGGATCCAAAACAAGTGCAGTGTTCATAGTGCGGATTATACAGTGTTCGTAGTGCGGATTATACAGTCCGAGGGAGTCGCGAGGGAAACTCGCACAGGTGAATGTGGGCCAGCGTGGGCCATGTGCGGCCATGTGCGGGCCAAGCGATGGGTGGGCCAAGCGAGCCGCACCTTGGAGCTTGTTTTATATCTTTGGTAAGGCGGAAATAGTGAGAAACCGTTGCTAAGGTGAAATTAAGCGTGAAAACTCCGTAATTTAAAGTTAATTAAATTTCGTGTAACGTGTAAATCGAATATTTTAAGGATAATGAAATATTACCTAAAGTACTGTGCGAGTTCCGGCGTTGTCAGGTGTATAATACAGAAAATAAGTGCAGTGAATTATGGACGCCTTGGCATAGCGAGCGACGCATAATTTGACGTCTGGGGTTCGCCATCTAGTGTACCCTGGAGAGGGTCATGGAGATTTTTAGTGGGTGCAGGTGTAACAAACTAGGCTGTTGTAAGAATTATTCCAGAAGGTTCCAAAGTTTCGTGTAGGGACCTGACCTCAACAACGCACATTCCCCTGGGGATTAGCAGGTCTGATTCACAAATGGCGGGCGTCTCTGTTCATAGTTGCGTATAATGAACCATCCTATAGTATTCAGTAATTTAGAGAAATTAGCCTTTATTCATTTTGTATTAAAATTGTATTGTATAATATTCCTGGTTATAGTACCAAGAGTATTCTAATTATTAGGAGATTTGAGTTAAGTCACCATCAGTGACGTCACGAATCAGATCTAAATTGTAAGGCGCGAGTGACCGGCGGTCATAGGTCATCAGAGTTGACATGTCCACTATTTCTCAAAGTTCAAATAACCATTTTGGGGAACGGGAACAGCTCTGCCGTTAGATGCTTGTGCAATTTAACTTCAGTAAAATAATTCAACCAGTCTGGATCAATTAAGTACAACAGAGGTTAATTTTTATGACTTAAACCTGGCTAAGTAACTTGGTAAGCGATGCGGAACAATACAATGCTCTAGTCTGGGAAAGACCAGAGAGAGGGAGATCAGTGTGGACGCGAGATCAACGTGGAGAGGTCAACCATCTTACCTCCCCCAAGACCAGCCCCAACATCTTTAGCTGGTCGCCCAAGGTAGAGTTGCTGTATGAGTTTTTTAATAGGGATAGTCAACTCATTGCCGTTCAGGTCAAGTAGGGAGTGAACATCTTTAGATTTTGTTTTAGTTTTTCTTTTAATAAATTAATTAGTTAATAAATTGCATTTTTATTATTTCCATGTATATGTACAGTATATGAATTTGTCCTGGTCACGTGGTCCCTACGAGGCAAAGTTGAATTGGGCGCCGATTCTAACATCGAATCGGAATTCATCATTCCCGTCTAATTAATTCCACACTTAAGATCACTCAAGGTCATCGGTTATAGTGGGGATCAAGCCCCAAGGTTGATTAATTAGCATGATCGATCCAGACCTCGATCATTGTTCAGTGTTACTGGTCTGGTGATGGCGGCGGAGGCGACTCTAGGGTTTTGCTCAAAGCCTAGGTCACGTCATACGGGTTGTAGAATCCTAAGTCGGTCAATCGTCTTAGGACCACGTGGCGTGGAGTTGGCTTTAGTAAAAGTTTTGGAGTCCCTTGGTAGAGAATAAAAAGTAAGAATACGGGTAGAGGGGGAGAAGGAGGAAAGATAATTCGAGAACAACCCTACCCCGTATTATTCCAGAAGGTTCCAAAGTTTCGTGTAGGGACCTGACCTCAACAACGCACATTTCCCTGGGGATTAGCAGGTCTGAGTCACAAATGGCGGGCGTCTCTGTTCATAGTTGCGTATAATAAACTATCCTATAGTATTCAGTAATTTAGAGAAATTAGCCTTTATTAATTTTGTATTAAAATTGTATTGTATAATATTCCTGGTTATAATACCAAGAGTATTCTAATTATTAGGAGATTTGAGTTAAGTCACCATCAGTGACGTCACGAATCAGATCTAAGTTGTAAGGCGCGAGTGACCGGCGGTCATAGGTCATCAGAGTTGACATGTCCACTATTTCTCAAAGTTCAAATAACCATTTTGGTGATCGGGAACAGCTCTGCCGTTAGATGCTTGTGTAATTTAACTTCAGTAAAATAATTCAACCAGTCTGGATCAATTAAGTACAACAGAGGTTAATTTTTATAACTTAAACCTGGCTAAGTAACTTGGTAAGCGATGCGGAACAATACAATGCTCTAGTCTGGGGAAGACCAGAGAGAGGGATATCAGTGTGGACTGTCGAGAGCAAGATTAATGGCCGAAGTAACAGTATTCTACAGCTGTCACTTGGCACTCCGCTCTACTACACTCTGTCGTCATTCAGGAGTACTGGATGGGAGTACAAGAGGACCAGGTATTGATGTCTACACATGGGGAGAAGCAAGATCGACACCGTCATCGTCAGCGACTACATTCAGCATCCAGCAGCATCGATTTTTTTTTTCTCGTTTACTCAATATGAACAATTGATACAAACAACAAAGTCGCTCTGAACATCTGTGTAAAGAATATCTGGACACTTTTGTTTAAATGTTGAAAAACAGAGTTAGAATCACAATACTTTTTAAATGTTGAAAAACAGATTTAAAATAATTCTGGTATAATATATGAAAATTTTACTCTATATATTGGTCATTGATTAAAATCGAAGCCCCTGTGACATTGTCTCAGCCCTGAACAAACGGTTATGGAAAATTATGTTGTGCTATTTTTTTCAGAAGGTTTGAACACAGGAGAGGCGGACCAATATAAACATTGACACTCTTACAGTGAGTGCGGACACTTGGCTGTACAGTCAGCTGAAACCTGTGATATAGTATAGGAATTTTTTTTTTTTATATATATATTTTTAGATACATGTAATAAACGTTAGGTGTGTTCCTTAGCATGTCAAGCTTGACATTGATGGGGAGTGGTCAGTACACGGAGGTGAACTTGATAGTTCCGTAGTACGCTCCCGGATGACTGAAAGTTCAGTCTGAAGATATAACTTTAATGTTTATGTTTGAGCACGGTGTGGCTGGCTCTAGAGGACACATGAACTTGGCTAGTGAAGAGCCAAGAGAGTTTAATAGCTAGTCTTTGATGGTAGAGTAGGGACATGTTATTTAGCTATGTCAGTAAGGATAGGATGTATGTTTCCTGATGTTGGAGGATTGCTGTCAGTTGACAGCTGAGAAATTTATGAATTTAAACATGTTGATGTTGGACACTATTAATTGTCAAATTTTATTAGTTAGGTTAGCTTTTGTTTGTGGCATGAGTTGAATTGTGGATTTGGATACTAAACCTCGTTATTTTTAACAAATTAACAAGGTTTACTAAGTGCTTGTGCGGGGGGGGGGGGGGGGGGGTTGTAACAAACTAGGCTGTTGTAAGAATTATTTCAGAAGGTTCCAAAGTTTCGTGTAGGGACCTGACCTCAACAACGCACATTCCCCTGGGGATTAGCAGGTCTGAGTCACAAATGGCGGGCGTCTCTGTTCATAGTTGCGTATAATGAACCATCCTATAGTATTCAGTAATTTAGAGAAATTAGCCTTTATTCATTTTGTATTAAAATTGTATTGTATAATATTCCTGGTTATAGTACCAAGAGTATTCTAATTATTAGGAGATTTGAGTTAAGTCACCATCAGTGACGTCACGAATCAGATCTAAGTTGTAAGGCGCGAGTGACCGGCGGTCATAGGTCATCAGAGTTGACATGTCTACTATTTCTCAAAGTTCAAATAACCATTTTGGTGATCGGGAACAGCTCTGCCGTTAGATGCTTGTGTAATTTAACTTCAGTAAAATAATTCAACCAGTCTGGATCAATTAAGTACAACAGAGGATAATTTTTATAACTTAAACTTGGCTAAGTAACTTGGTAAGCGATGCGGAACAATACAATGCTCTAGTCTGGGGAAGACCAGAGAGAGGGAGATCAGTGTGGACGCGAGATCAACGGGGAGAGGTCAACCATCTTACCTCCCCCAAGACCAGCCCCAACATCTTTAGCTGGTCGCCCAAGGTAGAGTTGCTATATGAGTTTTTTTATAGGGATAGTCAACTCATTGCCGTTCAGGTCAAGTAGGGAGTGAACGTCTTTAGATTTTGTTTTAGTTTTTCTTTTAATAAATTAATTAGTTAATAAATTGCATTTTTATTATTTCCATGTATATGTACAGTATATGAATTTGTCCTGGTCACGTGGTCCCTACGAGGCAGAGTTGAATTGGGCGCCGATTCTAACATCGAATCGGAATTCATCATTCCCGTCTAATTAATTCCACACTTAAGATCACTCAAGGTCATCGGTTATAGTGGGGATCAAGCCCCAAGGTTGATTAATTAGCATGATCGATCCAGACCTCGATCATTGTTCAGTGTTACTGGTCTGGTGGTGGCGGCGGAGGCGACTCTAGGGATTTGCTCAAAGCCTAGGTCACGTCATACGGGTTGTAGAATCCTAAGTCGGTCAATCGTCTTAGGACCACGTGGCGTGGAGTTGGCTTTAGTAAAAGTTTTGGAGTCCCTTGGTAGAGAATAAAAAGTAAGAATACAGGTAGAGGGGGAGAAGGAGGAAAGATAATTCGAGAACAACCCTACCCCGTGTTACACAGGTAGCATTATGGGGAGTGTTACCTTGGGACACGGGGAGCGTGTCCCGTTGGTGGGGGTGTGTGGCGCCGGGAGTAGTGCATGGTTGTGTATTGGTGTTTGGACGCCAAGTGTAGTGCATGGTTGTGTATTGGCGTTTGTACGCCGGGGTGTGTAGTGTAATACACGTGTAGTGGCTTATTAAATGCCAGCGTAATGCATAGTATTTACTGTAGTGAAATGTGCATGTTTTGACTGTTGATATTATGGATGTAGTATAGTGCATGACATTGCTGGCATTGTAGCGCCAAGGTGTAATATGTGTAGCAAAACTGGTTGTTGTAACACCGGGTGTATTGTAGACATTAGCGTTGAAGTATGTTAACGCAGGTGGTAGTGTGTGGCGGGTGGCCACTACACAAGAAATTATGCCTGACGAGTGTTGGTCAGGTAATTAACGGATTACGAGAGAAAAGGGAGTGTGTGTGGCGTCTGGTTACTTATTGGTGGTGTTATTGGTGGTGACGTCTCGTGGTGTTTTGATGCGCTCTGGTGCAAGGCATATGACTGTGGTGGTAATGGTGTTGGGGGACGCCGTGTGTTGTGTTGAGGGCGTTGGGGACGCCGTGTGTTGTGTTGAGGGCATTGGGGACGCCGTGTGTTGTGTTGGGGACGCCGTGTGTTGTGTTGAGGGCGTTGGGGACGCCGTGTGTTGTGTTGAGGGCGTTGGGGACGCCGTGTGTTGTGTTGAGGGCGTTGGGGACGCCGTGTGTTGTGTTGAGGGCGTTGGGGACGCCGTGTGTTGTGTTGAGGGCGTTGGGGACGCCGGGTGTTGTGTTGAGGGCGTTGGGGACGCCATTGGGTGGTGTAGTGTAGTGGCGTTTGGACGCCTGGTATGGAGTGTGGTGTTGTGGAGTATATGGTGGCGCAGGGGCGCCAGGTAGTGGTCGGTAAGGTGAGTATTGGCGTAGCAAGGTCGGTGCGTTAGGACGCAGGAAATGGTTGTGGGGATGTGTGGCGTTATAATGAGGTCATCAGTGGTTGGGATGACCAGAGGTGATGGTGTGTCGGAGTGGGTAAGTCTTATGGATAAGATGAAATGTGGATAATTGCAGGAGTTGGTGGCTGCAGTAGGCGAGCCAAGTCGATATATCTAGCAAAACTCATAAAAGACTAATAAAAATTCATTATTCTCATTAAAATTTTCATTAATTATGTCGGAGTGGGTAAGTCTTATGGATAAGATTACAAGGTAGAATTTCAAAATTTCAGGTGTTGGTGGTTGCAGTGTGCGAGCGAAGTAGATATACTAATTTCTTATTAAGTTGTTACAGGAATCTCGCTAGAGGCGAGCCAGTGGCAGTATGATGTTTTAGTGACAAATGTTAATGAGGTATTTATTGTAATAATATATGTGTATGTATATATTGTATATTACCTCATCGGCACCATTACTGAGTGTTAGGCTTGAGAAGGTCCCCCGGGATCATGTCACAGACCTTCAGGTAGAGTAGAAGAGAAGCCATGAGGCTACACTCAGTAATTCTAGAAAAAAAGGGGGAGGAAGTAAAGCCAATGTGACGTTATAGGCGAAATTCGCCCCCTGACATCAAAGCTGGGATAAGGGCCAGCTGCAATGGTTTTGCAGCTGTGCTCAGGCTATATACGGGGAGAGAGTAAGGAGCCGAGGGGGTTATGTAATAATGGGATCGAGCCAGGGGGCTCCGAGGGAATATTTTGCAGGTACAGCGGTCGGGAAGGTGTGAATACAGGTGGACACACTCTGGGCAGATGGGCCTAGAGTAAGGTGCTACAGCTGTGGTGAGCACAGCAAGGAAGGATGACCAGAGAGCTGTGAGGTATCTACAGCGTTCTGGGGTTGGTGCCTGGAACGAGATGGCAGCATAGACCCGAGGGAACATGTCCCTGGGATAGGAAACTCCGTTGCTCTGGAGGCCAGGATCACGTTAGCTCAGAGCAACGATGGGACATTGACAACATTCACTAGGCTGGACAGCCTGGGTTTTGTCTGGGTCATGGAGGATCTATGACCTAGCAACCATGGAACACGAAGACAAGAGAAGTGATGCTGCCAATTGTGGAGGAGGCCAGTGAAACATTGTGTGACCATTGTAAGCCCTTATGTCAACAGTACAGGGCAAGATGTTAAATTGTAGTATCTTATTACTAAGGATGAAGAACCTTAGATATATATGTGTGTGTATATATTAATGACTAGTGTCATTTCTGTTTAAGTGCCAGCATTCTGGTCCATGTAATTTTATGGTTATGTTTGTATGTAATTATATGTCAGCAGTTTAGGTATATGTGCATTGTTGGAGATGGGAAAAATTATTACAGACTATTTTACCTGTGCTATGATGTGAATATAATGTATATGTTGGAGAAGTGTTGTGAGTCATGTCGGGGAAAATTTTAATTTATTTCATTGGGTGTATGATGAACTTATTGGATGATTTTTTAGTTGTACATATATGGTGGGTGCATCCTCCAGGTCCTTGCACTAATGGAACCATTGCAATGATGCATATGGGGACATATGCGTGTTTAAGGAGGGGAGTGGTGTTGTAATCCACAAGTTAGTAGGAATTATTAGCTAGAGGATCATTACTACAACACTTAACGAATGATGATTGGAAGTACATGTTAAGTAGACAGACTATGGATCACATATCTAAGAAAGGTCAATGGATTAAGACCGAAGCTGTTTAGCCAAATTAATAATTCCTGGAAAGAGGAATTATTCTTCGTCAGGCTTCTAGGAACAAGATTACCACTCTAGGGATAAGGTTAATCGGATTATACCTTCCTTGAGAGGCGGGGTGAAATGGTTGAGGTAGATGGCTGACTGGAGTCAGTCTGATTGTGGGAGTTGAACTGGCAAGTCCTCTGGATCCCCGTTTGCGGCAGCAGTGAAGTGGAGCAGACAGCTATGCGAGAACCTGATGTGATCATAGTGACGAAGTTAAGTCTGCAGTATGTGAGTATTGAATGAAAGACTAACCGGGTGTGGAGCGTTGTAGTAATCATTCCGTATTAGGGACTTAGGCAGAAGTTACGAGTGTGGGTGGTGATCGCGGAGGTCAAGTGGTCTATGGGTATTGGAAGTGTATTGACCTAATAGAGTATGTTAATATGTATTTATTTGTCAGAGTCTAATCTTTGTAATTAAATGACAAAACCCGACGGCCTTTAAATACCTTCCATATGTTCATTCATTGTGTTCCAGTACAAACCGAGTGGTACGCCTCAAGGGTCTGGTGTGTGTAGGAGTATAGGTGGTAGTAACGGTTGCTGAGGCAACGTGTTATGTGTTGTGTATTCGCTGTGTTCAGAATGAACCGGGGTTCAGCGTCACGACAAGTGTTGCAGTGTGTAGTCAGTGTTGCAGTGTGTGGTTAGTGTTGCAGTGTGTGTTAGTGATACAGGGTGTGGTTAGTGTTGCAGTGTGTGGTTAGTGTTGCAGTGTGTGGTTAGTGTTGCAGTGTGTGGTTAGTGTTGCAGTGTTTGGTTAGTGATGCAGTGTGTGGTTAGTGCTGCAGTGTGTGGTTAGTGTTGCAGTGTGTAGTCAGTGCTGCAGTGTGTGGTTAGTGTTGCAGTGTGTGGTTAGTGATGCAGTGTGTTGTCAGTGTTGCAGTGTGTAGTCAGTGTTGCAGTGTGTGGTTAGTGATGCAGTGTGTGGTTAGTGTTGCAGTGTGTGGTTAGTGTTGCAGTGTGTGGTTAGTGATGCAGTGTGTGGTTAGTGTTGCAGTGTGTAGTCAGTGTTGCAGTGTATGGTCAGTGTTGCAGTGTGTGGTTAGTGTTGCAGTGTGTGGTCAGTGTTGCAATGTGTGGTTAGTGTTGCAGTGTGTGGTCAGTGTTGCAGTGTGTGGTTAGTGATGCAGTGTGTGGTTAGTGATGCAGTGTGTGGTTAGTGTTGCAGTGTGTGGTTAGTGTTGCAGTGTGTGGTTAGTGATGCAGTGTGTGGTCAGTGTTGCAGTGTGTGGTTAGTGTTGCAGTGTGTGGTTAGTGATGCAGTGTGTGGTTAGTGTTGCAGTGTGTGGTTAGTGTTGCAGTGTGTGGTTAGTGTTGCAGTGTGTGGTTAGTGATGCAGTGGGTGGTTAGTGTTGCAGTGTGTAGTCAGTGTTGCAGTGTGTGGTCAGTGTTGCAGTGTGTGGTCAGTGTTGCAGTGTGTGGTTAGTGTTGCAGTGTGTGGTCAGTGTTGCAGTGTGTGGTTAGTGTTTCAGTGTGTGGTCAGTGTTGCAGTGTGTGGTTAGTTTTGCAGTGTGTGGTCAGTGTTGCAGTGTGTGGTTAGTGTTTCAGTGTGTGGTCAGTGTTGCAGTGTGTGGTTAGTGTTGCATTATGAGGTCAGTGCTGCAGTGAGTGCTCAGTGTTGCAGTGTGTGGTCTGTGTTGCAGTGTGTTTTCAGTGTTATAGTGTGTGGGTTAGTGTTGCAGTGTGTAGTTAGTGTTGCAGTGTGAGGTTAGTATTGCAGTGTGTGGTTTATGTTGCAGTGTGTGGTTAATGAGGCAGCATGTAGTTGGTGATGCAGTGGTTGTTTAGTGCTAAAGTGTGTTGAGAATGTTGACGGGTGTGTGGAGAGTGCTCTTGTAAGTAGAGACTGTTGCAGAGAGTAGTCTTTCCTAGTGTTTCAAATGTTGTCCTTTTGTCAGAATATTGGAGCAGTGTCTGAATGTTGAATCACTGTCAGTATGTTGAATCATAGTTAGAATGTTGAAGCATTGTCAGAATGTTGAAGCATTGTCAGGATGTTGAAGTATGGTCAGGATGTTGAAGTATGGTCAGAGTGTTAAAGCATTGTCAGAATGTTGAAGCATTGTCTGGATGTTGAATTATGGTCAGAATGTTGAAGTATGGTCAGGATGTTGAAGTATGGTCAGGATGTTGAAGTATGGTCAAATTGTTGAAGTATTGTCTGGATGTTGAATTATGATCAGAATGTTGAAGCATTGTCAGGAGGTTGAAGTTTTTTTCAGAATGTTGAACATTGTCAGGATGTTGAAGTATGGTCAGAATTTTGAAGTTTTGTTAGTATGTTGAAGCATGGTCAGAATGTTGAAGCATGGTCAGAATGTTGAAGCATTTTCAGAATGTTGAAGCACAATCAGAACGTTGAAGCATTGTCAGAATGATGAAGTATAGTCAGAATGTTGAAGCATTGTCAAAATGTTGATGTATGGTCAGAATGTTGAAGCATTGTTAGAATGTTGAAGCATGGACAGAATGTTGAAGCATAGTCAGGATGTTGAAGAATGGTGAGAATGTTGAAGCAGTAAGGATGTTGAGATATAGTCAGACTGTGGGAAAATCCTAGCAGTTTTACTCTTTTTATTTTATGAATTATTACATATTTTCTTCATTTTATTTTTTAATTGACTTTAATATTATATTATTTTTACTTAATTATTTTTCTTAGTTCTTAGTAAGTTAGTTAGTTAGTTAGTAGTGGACTGTACATATTCTGATTCAGCTGCTAGAATTTATCACACAATTGGGGGACAATTTTTAGCTTAAACCACTTGGAAGTGGATCCTTCATAAACCACAAATTGTTTACCTAGTCTTTGATATATAAATTATATATCATACCTCATATGGTGGTCTAATCTACTATTATTAAGGCAAATTAAATTAATAACTAATAATACTATGTCTACAGTATAAACACAAAAGTGTCTTAGCAGCTACTGTTTGTGGGGCCTGCTAAGGCTGTGTAATTGTAGCATCAGAATTGGATGTGGCCCTGTGCCTCAGAGTGCCACGTATTGGCGGCTGTCTGGAGGCCTACAAGACGTTGTACAGCAGGGTAACAAATTTGTATATTTATGTTGGGAGCTAGCTTCCTGCTTCACTAGCTTCCTCACAATTACCTGTTTGGGATGTAAAGAATTAATAATGGTTCCCTAAACATATAAGTATAGGTATGACATGGAAATATGTGTGTGTGTAATGCTGAGTAAACGTACTTGGTTGTGGGTTTTCACCCGACGTTTTGACGATATTTCCTACAATTATAATGGACTGTGTTAAATGCAATAGAAATACCGAAAATTATTCTTCCCTTTGTTCATGTGATCTTCGGTTGGGCGGATCGTAGAGAATCCTGTGTCGAAGCTCGGAGAAAGAACCTTTATGTGTTGTAAAACTTGTCAGTGAGTTTGGTCCTCACTGTGTTTATGTTGTTGTTGTTGAGTTAGGGGCGACGACGATCGTGGGATCGGATGCGCCCCGGCGTACCCGTGAAGGGTGAATCGCAAAGCCAGGAAAGGCGAAATGCTAAGCCAAAACGCGAAACGAGTGACGCCAAGCACTAGAAACTAATATGCCACACGGCAAAGCTACGCACAAAGGGAGAGGCAGAAGCACATAATAGAACAGGGCAAACAAACAGCCAGAAGGGCACACAGCATGCCATAGAGCAAATACACAGGAAATCAGAGCACATACTTGCCCGGGAACTTGGCCCGCGGGAATCTTACATTGAACGCCTCCCAGAGCACCCATTGCCAAGGTACTCGTCCATCCACCGGGGACGCCATAACATCCGGAACCGGGGCAACAAACACCTGCAAACTGGGGACCCAGATGGTAGAACTCATGAGGCGAGAAGTCGCCACTCGCCCCCACAGGAAGGGAACTTGCCCCCCACGAAAGCACTCCGGTCCGTCAGACAGCAGTAACTCGGCAATCTTCGACCAGTGACCCAGTGGCATCACAGACGCCGGCAACACGTCCCCCAGGGCCCCAACGCGCACCCGCACCACAGGGGTACTCGCGGCCCCAGGCACACCACCAGACGACAGCAGGGAACCCGGACGGCGCGCATCCTTCCGTAACGTCACCACCAGGCCACGCCCAGCGCCAGAGTCCACACTATCCCTGGCAGCGGAAGCCACCACCCCCCACTGTGGAGAGTCCCCCGGCGGAAAAGGAACCGAAGGCCCGTCCGAGACACAGGCACCAGCACCGGCAGGCACATGGACCTCCGCCACCACGAACCGCGGAGACATAGACGCATCCGTATCCACACTGTCAACATCCGAAGCCCCACAGTCACTGAAGTCACCAGCGTCGGCCCAGGAAGAAGACGAACTCCGGGAACGTTTGGGCACCGGCCGGATATCGTCCGAGCCGGTAAGTGACCCAGAAACACGGGTACCACGAGCCGAAGGAACCGACGCCAGGACGGCAGCAGCCTCTACCACAGGGGGAACCGGGCCACACACAGCAGGAGGCTCCGCAGCCACCCCAGCACCAATCACATCCGGGACCCGAGTCACGGACACAGGGCCAGGCGCAGCATCAGAAGACGAGGGAGAAGACAGCGACGTCACACAGGGAGCTCCAGGAAGGCCCACGGGAGCAGCTGGGACAGCGACAGGATCAGGCAGACCAACCGACAGTACCTCAAGAACCGGAGGAGGGACGGCAACAACCGGAGGAACGGCAGGCGCCGCCGGGGAAGCTGCAGCAGCGAATGGGACGCTCACCTCCTCACCCCCGGAGTCCTCCTCCAGAGGGAGCGGCGGGAAATCCTCCTCACGGAACAAGTTCACAGGAGCGACCGGATCAGCAGTACGCCCGGCAGCCTGATGCCCCAAGAAGCCACACCGGAAGCAAGTACAGGGTTGCCGGGCATAAAACACACGCACGTAGTACCCCAACAGCCGGACAGAGCACGGTATGTCCGACCTCAGTCGCATCCCGAGGGTCCGAATGTTGGTCTTCACACCCGAATACGTGCCAGACGACAGGGAGTTCATCCGCACACTGACGACGGAGCCGTACCTCTGGAAGAATCGCCGGAGGAGAGTCTCAGGAAACTCCATGGGGGCGCCATGAACGCTGACATACGTCACAGCACCATTACGGTCTGAGATGGTCACAGACCCGGTGCTGTCCTGTAACTGCAAAGTACGTCCCTCGTACCTCCGTAAGAAAGCACGGTACACCGCCTCACCCACAAACTTGATAACAACACGGTGAGCAGTTACCAGCTCAATGCCATATACGTCCCCAACCGGGACACGAAGCATGTCACTCAACACCACGTCCACCAGCGGGTAACCAGCACGGCCAGTAAACTCCAATCCGATGGAGTTTAACCGCACGACAGCGGGAATAGGGCCGCCCATCGCAAAACACGCCACGTCTCCACCACCAGGAACAGCAGGGAGGGTAAACACCCCCACACCCCCTGCTGGCGAAAACGGCAACGACTACAAACAGCCGGAGCGGACAAGCGACACGTCCTCACTCAACGGCAGCGCAGGTGGAACTCTCTCACTGTGTTTATAAGTTGCTGTCTGTGTACGTGACAACGCTCCAGGGGAGACGTCCTAAAATAAGGAATAGAGTGTTAAGCTATATTACTGTTGTATTTAATTAATTATATTCAGTCCTAGTGAACACTTTTTTATTAAGTTTAAACATTAGACTATTGTTTCAAAGAAATTACAGCTAATTTAAGTACGTGGCGTCGATGACGTCAAGGACTCACTCATTCTCTTTTTCTTTATGGGGTAACATATGTTATGTGTGTCGGATTTCCGACACAGAATGTTGAAGCATGGTCAGGATGTTAAAGTATGGTCAGAATGTTGAAGCATAGTCAAGATATTGAAATATGGTCAGAATATCGAAGCATTGTCAGGATGTTGAAGCATGGTCAGAATTCTGAAATATTGTCAGGTTGGTGAAGAATTGTCAGAATGTTGAAGCATGGTCAGAATGTTGAAGTACGTTTGGAATGTTAAAGCATCGTCAGAATGTTGAGGCATTGTCAGGATGTTGATTCATTGTCATAATGTTGAAGCATGGTCATAATGTTGAAGTATGGTCAGAATGTTGAAGCATTGTCAGGATGGTGAAATATAGTCAGGATGTTGAATTATTGTTAGGATGTTGAAGCATTGTCAGCATGTTGAAGTATGGTCAAAATGTTGAGGCATTGTCAGGATGTTGAAGTATGGTCAGAATGTTGAAGCATGGTCTGATGTTGAACCATTGTCAGGATATTGAAGTATGGTCAGAATGTTCAAGTATAGACAGAATGTTGAAGCATAGTCAGAATGTTGAAGTATGGTCAGAATATTGAAGCATTGTCAGAATTTAAAGAATGGTCAGAATGTTGAAGAATGGTCAGAATGGTGAAGTCTTTTCAGAATGTTGAAGCATGGTCAGAATGTTGAAGCATTGTCAGGATGTTGAAGTATGGTCAGAATGTTGAAGTATGGTCAGGATGTTGAAGTATGGTCAGAATGTTGAAGCGTACGCAAAATTGTTGATTAATTTTTCGGTATTTTGTTACTTGAAAATGTTCTAGCATGACAAGTATTTTGCAACATGATAAGAATGTTAAATCATGGGACAGTATGTAACTATTTGCTTAGGCCCTTACCATGCGGTCAGAATTGTTGGAAATAACCAACAGTTTTATACATCTTTGTATTAACCACAAGTAGTTACTAAAATTACTAACATGTAGATTTAATCATTATCATGATTTATTTACACATATTGCCAGATTCTTCCTAGTCAGAGTGACGCCGTGAGGAACGACAGGCAGTAACATGAATTCTCTCCACATTTAGTTGGATTTATAGCAAGAGTCCAGTTTATCATTACCTTTACTAAAAATAGTTACTTACTAATAAGTTTAATTTCGTAGTATTCTACTACTTACTGGAACTCCCTTATTTAGTTTATATCAAACATTCTAGAGGAAACTACTTTGATGTAAATGATTTTACTTTAATTTTCTCGATTGGCTGCACAACTTTAATAAGCCAATTTATGAGAAATTCTATTTTATCACAGAAGAATTTAATGTGATATTAATACTCGTCATTACCTCTTCCTTCCTTAGTCAATTGCGATATATACATATCCATTTACGCTCGAGATGTCTATCGAAAGCCGCGCATGCGCCATAAGGAAGAGGAGGAAGACGGGAGAGCGTCACTAGACACGAGAGAACGAGAGAGCACGACGCAGACGCCATTGTCAGCGTGTAGCAGAGCTACGTTTTGATCCCATTTATTTCGCTCCCACGACCAGTAGAGCGGTGCCACGTTATCTCCCACAGTAGCTGTGTCCCAGACTAGCATATGAGCAATTCCAAAGTCAACGCCTTTCAAGCAGCAGCTGGAGGACGAAGAATTGCTCAAGTCTCCACATCAACGGACACGCGGCTCGGCAGCTAGGTTTACCTTTTTGTTATTATGTGGCCACAATTAACATTTAGACTAGTTGTCGTTAGGCCGTAGAACAAATCCCGTACGTGTCTTAAGTAGATTTATCATCTAAATAGATGATTATTTTCATAAAAATCAAAAGAAAGAATTCACAGTGTTTGAATATAAATTGCACAGATATTGGCTGAAATTTCCTACTGTTATCCTCATGATAACAGGATTACTTAATTTCCTACTGTTATCCTCAGGATTTATTTGTAGTTACTTATTATGTACAAAATTTCTACAATGTAATTGCCTTTCAGTACCAAGGCGACGCCATCCGAGGTGCTAGGCTTCCCACCGTTCCGTGCAACACGTCGTCGGTGGAGCGTAGCAACTGATTACACCTCACTAGATTTACAGCTAAGCTGTCCCCTTTTTATCTGTAGCAATAACTCTGTAGTTACAGTAGTGATTTCTAAAAGAGATCAATTATACTAACCCATTGATTTACTGATACTGTTCAACATTTCAGTAGTATATTGAGGAGCATTTACCTCCAATTAATATTATATAATCAACCTTATTTATTTTCATATTTTATTTACTCTGCTGAAGAACCAGCACCAGAATAATGCTAGGGATGTATTAATCTTTTAGCATGTAACCCCCAATTTTGTGTAAGTTAATTTGACTCCATTTATATCAGAAATACAGTTTCACTAAGATCCATAGGACACTAGTTCTTGGGATCAGTTTTCCATTGCCTTATTTTGTTTTCCACTTTTTCTCAAAAAGTGATGGTCCTTCATAGCTATCGAAGTATATATTTAATTATTAGTTATTGGAGTCAGGTTTTTCCCCCACAAAATTTTGGTCCTAGCGAACAGGATCAGTTACAACTAATATTAAATTCTATACCGGTTCTCAAAGCCCAAAACAAAATTTTGGTCCTTAACGAACCGAACCGGATGACTCACAATTAATATTAAAATCTATACCGGTTCTCAGAGCCCAAAACAAAATTTTGGTCCACTGAACCGGATGTACCATTAATTATTTAAGGTCCAGTATATTCACCCAAATTACTAGCCCCACATAATTAACTATTTACTAACACCAACTAGTGTCTTAACATTATTAGGCTATTTACCAGAATATTTCATTTTTACGGCTGTCAGCAGACTGCCTATATTACAGCTTAAAACTCATTAACTATTATCAACATTTCTATTAATCATTTATGTATAAAGTAGCCTTAGTGTTATATACTTATAAATTTTCACTTGTATTTCTAGGCACAAACATATATATCAAAACAAAAAAATCCAAAAACATAGCACCATATATCTATATTACTGCACCATTACATATATGCCAGCCTTTGATGAGGTAAGATATTTAGACTGTAATTGTACTAATGTTTGTACAAATGCAGCCTAAACCATTTAGTCATTCCTAGGTAGGAATTATTTAGCGAGTACTGTACTAGACAGTACTGGTGTACATACATATTATTTAGATTGTGCTGACCCTGATTTGGGGTGGGATCACCATAACCCTTTTTGTGCTTTTAACATATTATTCGTGTATTATTTTCTTGAGTACTGCCGAATGTTCACTGTTGGATCGAATGGTGGTAATTGATGAGCTAGCCGGACGAAAATCCAATAGTGGCATTCGAGTACTACTCAAAATATTAGCTATCCATTGTTAGGTAGGTAAATTAACCTATAAACGAGGTAGTATAGTCTATTCAAATACATTAGGCTATTATATTGATATTGAACTCCATTGAATGAGCCAATATCCCAGTTACATCAGTAACAACAATTTACTATCAGACCAGCCCTTACCCAGCAAGATGGAAGCGGCTGACAAAATGAAAAAGACCCTTATCGGTCTGAAAGGTCATTTGACCCGACTGATTACCAAGTGTCAAAATCTGTCACAACAGTCACCTGTTGACTACATTGAATTAGAGGACTTACTTCAAGTTGCTGAAGGTAAATTCGAGCATATTAAACAACATATGAATCTGTATTTGACAGAAGTTTACCAAACCTCAATAGGTGAAACTGAACTTGAGAACATTGTAAATGATTTAGCCCAGTACGAAGATGATGTACAAGCTAAACTTCAACCCTTTAAAAAGCAAATTGCTAAAAACAAATTAACAACAGCCTCTACTGCACACCCAGATCCTGATGTCAAATTACCTCAGATCAATATACCCACATTCTCTGGTAACGAGAATGAGAGTTGGGATGATTTCTGGAGTAAATTCGTGGATGCAGTAGACTCTAAAACTAACATCCCTCAAACAACCAAGTTCACTTATTTACAAGGCTTGTTACGAAATGAAGCCTTGAAGGTAATCTCCAACATAACACTGACCAGTGATTGTTACGACCTAGCTATTCAATTGCTTAAGAGCAACTACGATAACAAGGAAAGGACTATTACCATCTTAGTTCAAAACTTGCTGGATTTACCATCTGCTAATAATTCTACAGATTCTCTCCAAACTTTCAGACTAGAGTTAGAATCTTTACTCAAGGCCTTAAGCCTTATAGTCCAAATTCAGACTGCTGAATGGATAACAAAAGTAGTTGTAAGGCGCAAATTTCCAAGAGAAACTTTAGATAAATTGTGTACTATGTACAATAAAACCTCTCTGACCATGAATGAAATTAAAGAGGGTTTACATACCCTAGTCGAAAGACAAAGAGCCAACCAAGATGGGAAGAGTGTTTCAAACTTCTCTACTAACTCTCATCATAAACCCCAACGTACTGCAACTACTGTAGTAAAACCAGATTTCAATAAATCATCTCCGAAATGGAAGTCTGGAAATGTAGGTACATACACAGTGAACCCTATAAACCCTGTAGTGAGCACCACTCCTACAGTGAAAAGGTGTTTGTTCTGCAATAATGAACATTTTACCTTAAAGTGTAGTACTTATCCAGACCATAACACCCGAATTCATCGTTTGCAAGAATTACACAGATGCACAAGGTGCACGGGTCCTGATGACCCCAATAGCTGTACTGTCTCCTTACGTATGTGCAACAAGTGCCACAAGGGTAGACACCATTATTCCTTGTGTGGTAGTGATCAATCAAGATCAACCAATCCTCATAGGAAGATTACAAATTCTACTTCTGTACAGTATTGCAAGGTGCATCAAGACATAAGTGTACTTGCAACAGAGTCGAATAACACAACTACGTTACCAACAGCTCAATTAAAATTAATTACTAAGGGATATAAAATTTCCACTCGTGGTCTCTTTGACCAAGGTTCGCAGAAAACCTTTATTTCTCAACAGCTAGTTGATCAGTTGAAACTGAAGCCTATTGCTCGAGTGAATTTGAATATCTCTGGATTCCTAACCAATAGTGGACCTCGTGACTACCAGATTGTTAAAGTCTTGGTACGTTTAGGAGGCTGCACCAGCCCAATTCAAGCCATAGTCGTTGACAAGATCCCCTCAAATTTACATGTTACAGGTCTCGCTCAAACAGTCAAATTTCTTAAACGCAGTGGTATTAGGCAAGCGGATCATAAAATAAATACAGACTGTCTCAACGGTGTAAGTATTCTTATTGGAGCTGCCTTTTATTATAGATTTATTACTGGATGCACCAGGCAACGAGGTGTAAACTTGTTACTGTCAGCTGGGGGTAAACTACTCACAGGACCGGTGTTGATCCAACAACATTATAAATCTACTAGTAATCGACCAACTAATTCAGTAGTGGCGTGACTAGGCCTAGAGCAGTCACCACTACATGACAGAGACGAAACTGAGGATGATGAGTCTAATCCTCCTGTTCACAAATTATGGGGTTTGGACACCTTAGGCATATTCCCTGATCAACCCAGTCCAGATGACACATGGACGTATCAACAATATCTTGATACTGTGATTTTCCAAGATAATCAATATTGGGTGAGATTCCCATGGAAGCTGAACCATCCACAGCTTCCAGTAAATTATTTCATGGCCTCAACACAATTAAATTCTCAATTAGCTAGGCTACGGAAGCAACCAGATAAATTGCAACTGTATCATGCTTTAATACAGCAACAACTTGCTAACAAATTTATAGAAGTTGTTGAAGAAGACAACCATAAGACAGGTCATTATTTGCCACATCATGCTGTCCTGAAAGATTCAGTTACGACACCAATCAGGATTGTATTTAATTGTAGTGCCAAATTAAAGGCAGACAGTGTGTCACTAAATGATTGTCTACAAACTGGACCTAGCCTAACCCAAAGATTACAAGATGTCTTATTACGATTTCGCTCTGGTGTTTTTGCCTATACGGCCAACATTAGTAAGGCCTTTTTAAGAGTAGGCTTACAAGAGACAGATCGTGATTTTACTAAATTTCTCTGGGTGAAAGATCCACAGGATCCTAACATCAAAATCATTACTTATAGATTTGCCTCAGTACTGTTTGGAGCGACATCTTCACCATTCTTACTCCAGGCTACTCTGGATACACATCTTAAGAAGTCTAATAGCCCCTACAAGACTGAGATTAGCAACAATTTATACGTTGACAATTTTCAAGGAACCACTAATGATGAGAATAAACTAGTGGAAATCTACCATGAGGCTAATCGTGAACTATTGGGTGCTAACATGCCCCTACAGTCATGGGACACTGCGTTGGGAGACTTTGTGTTGGGCCACTCTTCAGTTGGGACACTGCGTTGGGACACTTTGTAATGGGACACTATTGAGTGTGTTGGGACACACCCAATACACTGTGTATTAGGCCACAGTGTGTTGGGACACTGAGTTGGGGCACTTTGTTGGGACACTATGTGTTGGGTCACTCTTGAGTTGCGACACTGTGTATTGGGCCACTGTGTGTTGGGACACTTTGTGTTGGGACACTATGTGTTGGGACATTGTGTTGGGACACTGCGTTGGGACAATGTTGGGACACTGTGCGTAGGACCACTGAGTGTTGGGACACATTGTGTTGGGGCATTGTGTGTTGGACCACTGTGTGTAGGGACACTGCGTTTGGACACTGAATTGGGCCATTGTGCGTTGGGACACTGTGAATTGGGCCACTGTGCGTTGGGACACTGTGCGTTGGGCCACTGTGCGTTGAATCCATGTGTGTTGGGCGACTGTGTGTTGTGACACTGTGTTGCGACACTGTGCCTTGGGCCACTGTGCGTTGGGATACTGTGCCGTAGGCCACTGTGCGTTGGGACACTGTACGTTGAGCTACTGTGTATTGGGCCACTGTGTGTTGGGACACTGTGTGGGTTGGGACACTGTGTGTTGGAACTCTGTGTGGTGAGACACTATGTGCTGGGCTACAGTGTGTTGGGACACTGTTGGGACACTGTGTTGGGTCACTGTGTGTTGGGCCACTGTGTGTGGAGACACGGTGTGTTGGACCACTGTGTGTTGTGACACTGTGCGTTGGGACTATGTGTTGGGACACTGTTGGGAAACTGCGTTGGGACACTGTATGTTGGGACACTTAGTTGGGCCACTTTGCGTTGACACTGTGCGTTGGGCCACTGTGCGTTGAATCCATGTGTGTTGGGCAACTGTACGTTGGGACACTATGCCTTCGGCCACTGTGCGTTGGGAGGGACACTGTATGTTAAGCAACTGTGCGTTAGGACACGCTGTGTTGGGACACTGTGCCTTGGGCCATTGTGCGTTGGGACAGTGTGTGTTTGCATACTGTGCGTTTGGACATTGTGCGTTGTGTCACTGTGCCTTGGGCCACTGTGCGTTGGGACACTGTGCGTTTGGCCACTGTGCGTTAGGACACTGTGTGTTGGGATACTGTGCCGTGGGCCATTTCGTTGGGACACTGAACGTTGAGCTACTGTGAGTTGGGCTACTGTGTGTTGGGACACTGTGTGGGATGGGACACTGTAGGTTGGGACACTGTGTGTTGGAACTCTGTGTGTTAAGACACAATGTGTTGGGCCACAGTGTGTTGGGACACTGTTGGGACACTGTTTTGGGACACTGTGTGTTGGGCCACTGTGTCTTAGGACACTGTGCGTTTGTGTTCGGCCACTCTTCAGTTGGGACACTTTGTAATGAGACACTATTGAGTGTGTTGGGACACACTCAATACACTGTGTATTGGGCCACAGTGTGTTGGGACACTGCATTGGGACAGCGTGTTGGGACACTGTGTTTGGACAGTATGTTGGGACACTGTGAGTTGGGACACTGTGTTGGGACACTGTGTTGTGACACTGCGTTGGGAGATTTTGTGTTGGGTCACTCTTCACTTGGGACACTGCGCGTTGGGACACTGTGTTAGGACACTGTGTGTTGGGCCACTGTGCGCTGGGATACTGTGTGTTGGGCAACACTTCAGTTGAGACACTGTGCGTTGGGACTCTTTGTAATGGGAAACCATTAAATTGGGACACTTTGTAATGGGACACTATTGAGTGTGGTTGGGACGCACCCAATACACTGTGTATTGGGCCACAGTGTTTTGGGACACTTTGTTGGGACAATTATGTGTTGGGACACTGTGTTGGGTCACTCTTGAGTTGCGACACAGTGTGGTGGGACACTGTTGGGACACTGTGTTGGGTCACTGTGTATTGGGCCACTGTGTGTTGGGACACTTTGTGTTGGGACACTGTGTGTTGGACCACTGTCTGTTGGGACACTGTATGTTGGGACACTATGTTTTGGGACACTGTGTTGGGACATTGTGTTGGGACACGGTGCGTTGGACCACTGTGAGTTGGAATACATTGTGTTGGGACATTGTGTGCTGGACCACTGTGTGTTGGGACACTGTGCGTTGGGACACTGTGAATTGGGCCACTGTGCGTTAGGACACTTTGAATTTCGGCCACTGTGCTCTGGGAAACTGTATGTTGGGACACTGTGCGTTGAATCAATGTGTGTTGGGCGACTGTGCGTTGGGACACTGTGTTGGGACACTGTGCGTTGGAACACTGTGCGTTAAGCAACTGTGCGTTAGGACACGCTGTGTTGGGACACTGTGCGTTGGGCTATTGTGCGTTAGGACACTGTGTTGGGATACTGTGCCGTGAGCCACTATGCGTTGGGACACTGTACGTAGAGCTACTGTGTGTTGGGCCACTGTGTGTTGGGCCACTGTGTGTTGGGACACTGTGTGTTGGGCCACTGTGTGCTGGGCCACTGTGTGTTGAGACACGGAGCATTGAGCCACTGTGTGATTGGACACTGTGTGTTGGGAAATTGTGTGTTGAGACACGGTGCCTTGGGACACTGTGTTGGGATTCTGTGTGTTGGGCCACTGTGTGTTGGGACACTGTGTGTTGGGCCACTGTGTGTTGAGACACTGGGCATTGGGACACTTGTGTTGGGACACTGTGTGTTGGGCCACTGTGTGTTGAGACACGGTGCATTGGGCTATTGTGTGTTTGGACACTGTGTGTTGGGCGACTGTGCGTTGGGACACTGTGTTGAGACACGGTGCATTGGGCCACTGTGCGTTGGGACACTGTGTTGGGACACTGTGCCTTGGGCCACTGTGCGTTGGGTCACTGTGCGTTAAGCAACTGTGCGTTAGGACACGCTGTGTTGGGATACTGTGCCGTTGGCACCTGTGCGTTGGGACACTGTAAGTTTAGCTACTGTGTGTTGGGCCACTGAGTGTTGGGACACTGTAAGTTAAGCTACTGTGTGTTGGGCCACTGAGTGTTGGGCCACTGAGTGTTGGGACACTGTGTGTTTGGACACTGTGCATTGGAACTCTGTATATTGAGACACTATGTGTTGGGCCACAGTGTGTTGGGACACTGTGTTAGGCCACTGTGTGTTAGGGCACTGTGCGATTGTGTTGGGCCACTCTTCAGTTGGGACACTTTGTAATAAGACACTATTGAGTGTGTTGGGACACACTCAGTGCACTGTGTATTGGGTCACAGTGTGTTGGGACACTGCATTGAGCCAGTGTGTTGGGACAGTGTGTTGGGACACTGTGTGTTGGGACACTGTGTGTTAGGACACTTTGTGTTGGGCCACTGTGCGCTGGGATACTGTGTGTTGGGCCACTCTTGAGTTGGGACACTGTGCGTTGGAAAACTTTGTAATGGGACACTATTGAGTTGGGACACTATTGAGTGTGTTGGGACACACCCAATACACTGTGTATTAGGCCACAGTGTTTTGGGACACTGCATTGGGACAGTGTTGGGACACTGTGAGTTGGGACACTATGTGTTGGGTCACTCTTGAGTTGCGGCACTGTGTATTGGGCCACTGTGTGTTGAGACACTTTGTGTTGGGACACTGTGTGTTGGGACACTGTGCGTTGGGACACTGTGTTGGGACATTTTGTTGGGACACTGCGTTGGACAACTGAGTGTTGGGACACATTGTGTTGGGGCATTGTGTGTTGGACCACTGTGTGTTGGAACACTGTGCATTGGGACACTGTCAATTGGGCCACTGTGCGTTGGGACACTGTGTGTTGGGAAACTGTGTGTTGAGACACGGTGCCTTGGGACACTGTGTTGGGATACTGTGTGTTGGGCCACTGTGTGTTGGGACACTGTGTGTTGGGCCACTGTGTGTTGAGACACGGGGCATTGGGACACTTGTGTTGGGACACTGTGTGTTGGGCCACTGTGTGTTGAGACACGGTGCATTGGGCCAATGTGTGTTTGGACACTGTGTGTTGGGCGACTGTGCGTTGGGACACTGTGTTGAGACACGGTGCATTGGGCCACTGTGCGTTGGGACACTGTGTTGGGACACTGTGCCTTGGGCCACTGTGCGTTGGGTCACTGTGCGTTAAGCAACTGTGCGTTAGGACACGCTGTGTTGGGATACTGTGCCGTTGGCACCTGTGCGTTGGGACACTGTAGGTTTAGCTACTGTGTGTTGGGCCACTGAGTGTTGGGACACTGTAAGTTAAGCTACTGTGTGTTGGGCCACTGAGTGTTGGGCCACTGAGTGTTGGGACACTGTGTGTTTGGACACTGTGCATTGGAACTCTGTATATTGAGACACTATGTGTTGGGCCACAGTGTGTTGGGACACTGTGTTAGGCCACTGTGTGTTAGGGCACTGTGCGATTGTGTTGGGCCACTCTTCAGTTGGGACACTTTGTAATAAGACACTATTGAGTGTGTTGGGACACACTCAGTACACTGTGTATTGGGTCACAGTGTGTTGGGACACTGCATTGAGCCAGTGTGTTGGGACAGTGTGTTGGGACACTGTGTGTTGGGACACTGTGTGTTAGGACACTTTGTGTTGGGCCACTGTGCGCTGGGATACTGTGTGTTGGGCCACTCTTGAGTTGGGACACTGTGCGTTGGAAAACTTTGTAATGGGACACTATTGAGTTGGGACACTATTGAGTGTGTTGGGACACACCCAATACACTGTGTATTAGGCCACAGTGTTTTGGGACACTGCATTGGGACAGTGTTGGGACACTGTGAGTTGGGACACTTTGTTGGGACACTATGTGTTGGGTCACTCTTAAGTTGCGGCACTGTGTATTGGGCCACTGTGTGTTGAGACACTTTGTGTTGGGACACTGTGTGTTGGGACACTGTGCGTTGGGACACTGTGTTGGGACATTTTGTTGGGACACTGCGTTGGACAACTGAGTGTTGGGACACATTGTGTTGGGGCATTGTGTGTTGGACCACTGTGTGTTGGAACACTGTGCATTGGGACACTGTCAATTGGGCCACTGTGCGTTGGGACACTGCATGTTGGGACACTGAGTTGGGCCACTGTGCTTTGGGACACTGTGCGTTGGGCCACTGTGCGTTGAATCCATGTGTGTTGGGCGACTGTGAATTGTGTCACTGCGTTGCGACACTGTGCCTTGGGCCACTGTGCGTTAGGACACTGTATGTTGTGATACTGTGCCGTGGGTCACTGTGCGTTGGGACACTGTACGTTGAGCTACTGTATGTTGGGCCACTGTGTGTTGGGACACTTTGTGTTGGGACACTGTGTGTAGGAACACTGTGTGTTGGGACACTGTATGTTGGGCCACAGCGTGCTGGGCCACTGTTGACAGACGGTGCATTGGGCCACTGTGTGTTTGGACACTGTGTGTTGGGACTCTGTGTGTTGGGCCACTGTGTGTTGAGACACGGTGCATTGGGACACTGTGTGTTGGGATACTGTGTTTTGGGCCACTGTGTGTTGGGACACTGTGTGTTGAGACACGGTGCATTGGGACACTTGTGTTGGGACACTGTGTGTTGGGCCACTGTGTGTTGAGACACGGTGCATTGGGCCATTGTGTGTTTGGACACTGTGTGCTGGGACACGGTGCAATGGGCTACTGTGTGTTTGGACACTGTGTTTTGGGCCACTGTGTTTTGGGACACTGTGTGTTGAGACACGGTGCATTGGGACACTTGTGTTGGGACACTGTGTGTTGGGCCTCTGTGTGTTGAGATACGGTGCATTGGGCCACTGTGTGTTTGGACACTGTGTGTTGGGACACTGTGTGTTGGGCCACTGTGTGTTGAGACACGGTGCATTGGGCCACTGTGTTTGGACACTGTGTGTTGGGACACTGTGGGTTGAGACACAGTGCATTGGGCCACTGTGTGTTTGGACACTGTGTGTTGGGACACCGTGTGTTGGGACACTGTGTGTTGGGCCACTGTGTGTTGAGACACGGTGTGTTGGACCACAATGTGTTGGGACACTGTGCGTTGGGACTATGTGTTGTGACACTTTGTTGGGACACTGTTGGGACACTTCGTTGGGACACTGTATGTTGGGACACTGAGTTGGGCCACTTTGCGTTGTGACACTGTGCGTTGGGCCACTGTGCGTTGAATCCATGTGTGTTGGGCAACTGTGCGATGGGACACTGTTGGGACACTGTGCCTGGGGCCACTGTGCGTTGGGAGGGACACTGTGCGTTAAGCAACTGTGCGTTAGGACACGCTGTGTTGGGATACTGTGCCTTGGGCCATTGTGTGTTGGGACAGTGTGTGTTTGGATACTGTGCGTTTGGACACTGCATTGTGTCACTGTGCGTTGGGACACTGTGCCTTGGGCCACTGTGCGTTAGGACACTCTGTGTTGGGATACTGTGCCGTGGGCCACTGTGCGTTGGGACACTGTACGTTGAGCTACTGTGAGTTGGGCTACTGTGTGTTGAGACACTGTGTGGGTTGGGACACTGTGTGTTGGAACACTCTGTGTTGGAACTCTATGTGTTGAGACACTATGTGTTGGGCCACAGTGTGTTGGGACACTGTTTTGGGACACTGTGTGTTGGGCCACTGTATCTTAGGACACTGTGCGTTTGTGTTGGGCCACTCTTCAGTTAGGACACTTTGTAATGGGACACTTTTGAGTGTGTTGGGACACACTCAATACACTGTATTGGACCACAGTGTGTTGGGACACTGCATTTGGACAGTGTGTTAGGACAGTGTGTTGGGACATTGTGTTTGGACAGTGTGTTGGGACACTGTTGGGACACTGTGTTGGGACACTGTGTGTTGTGACACTGCGTTGAGAGACTTTGTGTTGGGCCACTCTTAAGTTGGGACACTGCGCGTTGGGACACTGTGTGTTAGGACACTGCGTTGGGCCACTGTGCGCTGGGATACTGTGTGTTGGACAACACTTGAATCCATGTGTGTTGGGCGACTGTGCGTTGGGACACTGTGTTGGGACTCTGTGCCTTGGGCAACTCTGCGTTAGGACACGCTGTGTTGTGACACTGTGCCTTGGGTTATTGTGTGTTGGGACAATGTGTGTTTGGATACTGTGCGTTGTGTCACTGCGTTGGGACACTGTGCCTTGAGCCACTGTGCTTTGGAACACTGTGCGTTGGGCCACTGTGCGTTAGGACACTGTTTGTTGGGATACTGTGCCGTGGGCCACTGTGCGTTGAGACACTGTACGTTGAGCTACTGTGTGTTGGGACACTGTGTGGGTTGGGATACTGTGTTGGGACTCTGTGTGTTTGGCCACTGTGTGTTGGGCCACTGTGTGTTGGGCCACTGTGTGATTGGACACTGTGTGTTGGGGCGCTGTGTGTTGGGCCACTGTGTTGGGACACTATGTGCTGGGACACTTTGTTGGGACACTGTTGGGACACTGTGCGTTGGATCACTGTGTGTTGGAACACAATGTGTTGGGACATTGTGTGTTGGACCACTGTGTGTTGGGACACTGTGCGTTGGGACACTGAATTGGGCCACTGTGCGTTGGAACACTGTGCATTGGGCCACTGTGCGTTGGGACACTGTATGTTGGGCCACTGTGTGTTGTGACAGTGTGTGTAGGGCCACTGCTTGCTGGGCCACTGTGTGTTGAGACACGGTTCATTGGGCCACTGTGTGTTCGGACACTGTGTGTTGGGACACTGTGTGTTGAGACACAGTGCATTGGGCCACTGTGTTTTGGGACACTTTTGGGCCACTGTGTGTTGAGACACGGTGTGTTGGACCACTGTGTGTTGGACACTGTGCGTTGGGACTATGTGTTGGGACACTGTTGGGACACTGTGCGTTGGACCACTGTGTGTTGGGACACATTGTGTTGGGACATTGTGTGTTGGACCACTGTGTGTTGGGGCACTGTGCGTTGGACACTGTATGTTGGTACACTGAGTTGGGCCACTGTGTGTTGAGATACGGTGCATTGGGCCACTGTGTGTTTGGACATTGTATTGAGACACTGTGTGCTGGGCCACTGTGTGTTGAGACACGGTGCATTGAGCCACTGTGTGTTTGGACACAGTGTTGGGACACTGTGTGTTGGGACACTGTGTGTTGAGACACAGTGCATTGGGCCACTGTGTGTTAGGACACTGTGCGTTGGGCCATTGAGCGTTGAATCCATGTGTGTTGAATCCATGTGAGGCAAGGTGCATTGGGCCACTGTGTGTTTGGACACTGTGTGTTGGGACACTGTTGGGACACTGTGTGTTGGGCCACTGTGTGTTGAGACACGGACTGTTGGACCACTGTGTGTTGGGACACTGTGCGTTGGGACTATGTGTTGTTACACTTTGTTCGGACACTGTTGGGACACTGCGTTTGACCACTGTGTGTTGGGACACATTGTGTTGGGACATTGTTTGTTGGACCACTGTGTGTTGAGACACGGTGCATTGGGCCACTGTGTTTGGACACTGTGTGTTGGGACACTGTGTGTTGGGACACTGTGTGTTGGGACACATTGTGTTGGGACATTGTGTGTTGGACCACTGTGTGTTGGGGCACTGTGCGTTGGACACTGTATGTTGGTACACTGAGTTGGGCCACTGTGTGTTGAGATACGGTGCATTGGGCCACTGTGTGTTTGGACATTGTATTGAGACACTGTGTGCTGGGCCACTGTGTGTTGAGATACGATGCATTGGGCCACTGTGTGTTTGGACATTGTATTGAGGCACTGTGTGTTGGGCCACTGTGTGTTTAGATACGGTGCATTGGGCCACTGTGTGTTTGAACATTGTATTGAGACACTGTGTGTTGGGCCACTGGGTGTCGAGACACGGTGCATTGAGCCACTGTGTGTTTGGACACTGTGTTGGGACACTGTGTGTTGGGACTCTGTGTGTTGAGACACAGTGCATTGGGCCACTGTGTTAGGACACTGTGCGTTGGGCCACTGTGCGTTGAATCCATGTGTGTTGGGCGACTGTGCGGTGGGACACTGTGTTGGGACATTGTGCCTTGGGCCACTGTGCGTTGGGACACTGTGTTGGGACACTGTGCCTTGGGCCATTGTGCGTTGGGACACTGTGCGTTAAGCAACTGTGCGTTAGGACACGCTGTGTTAGGACACTGTGCCTTGGGCCATTGTGTGTTGGGACAATGTGTGTTTGGATACTGTGCGTTTGGACACTGTGCGTTGTGTCACTGCGTTGGGACACTGTGCCTTGGGCCACTGCGTTTGGACACTGTGCGTTGTGTCACTGAGTTGGGATTCTGTGCCATGGGCCACTGTGAGTTGGGACACGGTACGTTGAGCTACTGTGTGTTGGGCCACTGTGTTGGGACACTGTGTGGGTTGGGATACTGTGTTGGTACACTGTGTTGGGCCACTGTGTGTTGGGACACTGTGTGTTGGACCACTGTGTGTTGTGACAGTGTGTGTTGGACCACTGTGTGTTGTGACAGTGTGTGTTGGGCCACTGCTTGCTGGGCCACTGTGTGTTGAGGCAAGGTGCATTGGGCCACTGTGTGTTTGAACACTGGGTGTTGAGACACTGTGTGTTGGGACTCTGTGAATTGGGCCACTGTGCGTTGGGACACTGTATGTTGGGTCACTGTGCGTTGGGCCATTGAACGTTGAATCCACGTGTGTTGAATCCACGTGAGGCAAGGTGCATTGGGCCACTGTGTGTTTGGACACATTGCATTGGGCCACTGTGTGTTAGGACACTGTGTGTTGGGACACTGTGCATTGGGACACTGTGAATTGGGCCACTATGCGTTTGGACACTGTGAATTAGGCCAGTGTGCGTTGGGACACTGTATGTTGGGACACTGAGTTGGGCCACTGTGCGTTGGGACACTGTGCGTTGGGCCACTGTGCGATGAATCCATGTGTGTTGGGCGACTGTGCGTTGGGACACTAAGTTGGGACACTGTGCGTTAAGCAATTGTGCGTTAGGACAAGCTGTGTTGGGACACTTTGCCTTGGACTATTGTGTGTTAGGACACTTTGTGTTGGGACACTGTGCCTTAGGCCACTGTGCGTTGAGCAACTGTACGTTGGGCCACTTTTCGTTAGTACACTGTGTGTTGGTATACGGTGCGGTGGGCCACTGTGCGTTGGGACACTATACATTGAGCTACTTTGTGTTGAGACACTGTGTGTTGGGCCACTGTGTGTTGGGATACTGTGTATTGGGCCACTGTGTGTTGGGACACTGTGTGTTGGGACACTGTGTGTTGGGGCTCTTTGTGTTAGGACACTGTGTTGGACAACAGTGTGTTGGGACACTTTGTGTTGGGATATTATGTGTTGGGACACTGTGTGTTGGGACACTGTGTTGAGACACTGTGTGTTGGACCACTGTGTGTTGGGACATTGTGTGTTGGGGCACTGTGTGTTGGGCCACTCTTGAGTTGGGACACTGTGTATTGGGCCACTGTGAGTTGGGACACATTGTATTGGGACACTGTTGGGACACTGTGTTGGGACACTGTGTGTTGGACCACTGTGTGTTGGCCACTCTTGAGTTGGGACACTGTGTATTGGGCCACTGTGAGTTGGGACACTGTATGTTGGGACACTCTGTTTTGGGATTCTGGGTGTTGGGACACTGTGTGTTGGACCACTGTGTGTTGAGACACTGTGCGTTGGGACACTGTGTTTTGGGACACCTTGCGTCGGACCACTGTGTGTTGGGACACTTTGTGTTGGGACACTGTGTGTTGGAACACTGTGAATTGGACCACTGTGCGTTGGGACACTGTATGTTGGGACACTGAGTTGGACCACTGTGCGTTGGGACACGGTGTTAGGGCACTGTGTGTTGGGCCACTGTGCGTTTAATCCATATGTGTTGGGCGACTGTGCGTTGGAACACTGTGTGTTGGGACACTGTGCCTTGGGCAACTCTGCGTTGGGACACTGTGTATTTGGATAATGTGCGTTTGGACACTGTGCGTTGAACCACTGTGCGTTGGGACACTGTTGGAAAACTGTTTTGACACTGTGCGTTGGGTTACTGTGTGTTGGGACACTGTGCGTAAGGCCACTGTGTGTTGGGACACTGTGCATTTTTGCTATTGTGTGTTGGGCCACTGTGTGTTGGGACACTGTGAGTTGGGACACTGTGTGTTGGGACACTATGTGTTGAGACACTTTGTGTTGAGACACTATGTGTTTGGACACTGTGTGTTGGGACACTGTGTTTGGACACTGTGTGTTGGACCACTGTGTTGTGACACTGTGCGATGGGATACTGTGTGTTGGGACACTGTGTTTGGACACTATGTGTTGGTACACTGTGCGTTGGTCCACTGTGCGTTGGGCCACTGAGTGTTGGACCACTGTGCGTAGGGACACTGTGTGTTGGGACACTGTTGAGTTTGGACACTGTGCATTGGGCCAATGTGTGTTGGGACACTTTGTGTTGGGACACTCTTGAGTTGGGACACTCTTGAATTGGGACACTTTGTTTTGGGACACTGAGCGTTGGGCCAGTATGTGTTGGGCCACTCTTTAGTTGAGACATTGTGCGTTGGGACACTGTGCGTTGGGCCACTGTGTGTTGGGACACTGTGCGTTGGGCCACTGTGTGTTGGGACACTGTGCGTGGGGCACTGTGTGTTCGGACACTGTTCGTGTGGCCACTGTGTGTTGGGACACTGTGCATTGGACCACTGTGTGTTGGGCCACTGTGCGTTGGGCCACTGTGTGTTGGGACACTGTGCGTTGGGCCACTGTGTGTTGGGACACTGTGCGTTGGGCTACTGTGTGATTGGTTACTGTGTGTTGGGACACTGCGTGATGACACTGTGCGTTGGGACACTTTGTGTTGGGACACTGTATGTTGGTCCACTGTTCAGTTGGGACACTTTGTGTTGCGACACTGTGTATTTGGCCACTGTGTTTTGGGACACTGAGTTTTGGGACAGTGTGTGTTGGGACACAGTTTGGACACTGTGTGTTCGGACACTGTGCGTTGTTTTGTGTGTTGGGACACTGTGTGTTGTGCCACTCTTGAGTTGGGACACTGTGTATTGGGCCACTATGTGTTGGGACATTTTGTGTTGGGACACTGTGTTAGGACACTGTGCGTTGGGCCACTGTGTGTTAGGACACTGTGCGTTCGGACACTGAGTGTTGGGACACTGAGTGTTGGGACACTGTGCGTTGGGACACTGTGTGTTGGGTCACTGTGTGTTAGGACACTGTGCGTTGGGAAACTGAGTGTTGGGACACTGTGTGTTGGGCCACTGTGTGTTAGGACACTGTGAGTGGGGAAACTGAGTGTTGGGACACTGTGTGTTGGGCCACTGTGTGTTAGTACACTGTGCGTTGGGAAACTGAGTGTTGGGACACAGGAAACAAAAGAACAGAGAGTAACAGCACTTAGAGTATGAACACTGAGTATGAATTCAATGAGTGAAAAGATTACAAGTCATAACACTGAGAGAAAGAGCACAGCGAGTAATATTACTGCGAGTACGTGTACTCTTCCAGCACCGAGAGTAAGAACTCTGAGTGAAAGTCAATTGACTTAAAAAAAAAATATGAATATTCCTGCTACTGACGAGCGCCGCGCGAGGAGAGATATGACTAAACAACGAGAATGCATCAACATAACAAAGGAAATGTAAACATTGTCGTGGCATTATCAAGCTTTATTGTATTTACAGCGAATAGGTTCTCGGTTATAAAGGAAAATAGTTATCATGGTGAGGTGATGGTGTTACAGACGGGTGAAATGAAATGCTTATAAACTCCAGCATTTATTCTGAGCACAAGTTTTTGGTTACAGTGAAGGAGATAGTGTAGGAGAAATTGTTACAATGTGGGGAGAGACTTGGGTACACTTGTGTGTCTGTGTGTGTATGTGTGTGTGTCTGTGTGTGTATTCACCTAGTTGTCTTTTGCTGGGTTAGGCATTGCTCTTTCGGCCAGCCTCTCAACTGTCAACCAACTGTTTACTAACTACTTTTTTTTCCTACACCACATTCACACACCCTAGGAAGCAGCCCGTGACAGCTGACTAACTCCCAGGTACCTGTTTAATGCTAGGTAACATGGGCATTCAGGGTGAAAGAAACTTTCAACATTTGTTTCTGCCTGGTGCAGGAATCGAACCCGCGCCACAGAATTACGAGTCCTGCGCGTTATCCACCAGGCTACCAGGCCTCCTGGCCTGTGTGTGTGTGTGTGTGTGTTTGTGTGTGTGTGTGTGTGTGTGTGTGTGTACTCACCTAATTGTGCTTGCGGGGGTTGAGCTTTGGCTCTTTGGTCCCGCCTCTCAACTGGTGTACAGTTTCCTGAGCCTACTGGGCTCTATCATATCTACATTTGAGACTGTGTATGGAGTCAGCCTCCATCATATCACTTCCCAGTGTATTCCATTTATAAACTACTCTGACACTGAAAAAATTCTTTCTAGCGTCTCTGTGGCTCATCTGGGTACTAAGTTTCCACCTGTGTCCCCTTGTTCGTGTCCCTTCCGTGTTGAAGAATTTTGTCTTTGTCTACCCTGTCAATTCCCCTGAGAATTTTGTAGGTGGTTATCATGTCTCCCCTTACTATTATGTTTTCCAGGGATGTGAGGTTCAGCACCTTTAGCTTTTCCTCGTTGCTCATTCCTCACAGTTCCGGGACGAGCCTGGTGGCATACCGCTGAATCTTCTCTAACTTTGTCTTGTGTTTAACTAGGTATGGACTCAAGGCTGGAGCTGCATACTCCAGGATTGGTCTTACATAAGTGGTATACAGGGTCCTGAACGATTCCTTACACAAGTTTCTAAAGGCAGTTCTTATGTTCTCCAGTCTAGCAAATGCCGTTGATGAAATTCTTTTGATATGGGCCTCTGGGGACAGGTTCGGTGTGATATCAACCCCCAGATCTGTCTCTCTATTTGACTCTTGCAGGATTTCCCCTCCCAGATGATATCTTGTGTTCAGCCTCCTGCTCCCTTTGCCTAATTTTATTACCTTACTCTTTCCTGAGTTGAACTTTAGCTGCCATTTTCTAGACCATTCCTCCAGTTTGTCAAGGTCGTCTTATGGTTTCTGTCTATCTTCATCCGTCTTGATTCTTCTCATAATTTTTGCATCATCAGCAAACATCGAGAGGAACGAGTCTATACCCTCCGGAAGATCGTTTACATATATTAGAAACAGGATGGGTCCAAGTGCTGAGCCCTGTGGAACTCCGCTGGTGACATCTCGCCACTCTGATGTCTCCCCCCTCACCGTTACTCGCTGTTTCCTGTTGCTGAAGTACTCCCTTATCCACTGGAGCACCTTCCCCTTTTACTCCTGCCTGATGCTCCAACTTTTTTAACAGCCTTTTATTGGGTACTGTGTCAAAGGCTTTTTGGCAGTCCCGGAAAATGCAGACGGCCCACCCTTCTGTTTCCTGCCTAATTTTTCTTGCCTGGTCATAAAATTAAATTAATTAAACTTGTCAGGCACGATTTACCATCTCTGAATTCATGTTGGTGGTGCGTTACAAAGTTATTTCCCTCCAGATGCTCTACGAGCCTTTTCCTCACGATCTTCTCCATCACTTTGTATGGTATACAAGTTAGGCAAACTGGCCTGTAGTTCAGTGCCTCTTGTGTTTGTGTGTGTGTGTGTGTGTGTGTGTGTGTGTGTGTGTGTGTGTGTGTGTGTGTGTGTGTGTGTGTGTGTGTGTGTGTGTGTGTGTGTGTGTGTTTGTGTGTGTGTGTGTGTGTGTGTGTGTGTGTGTGTGTGTGTGTGTGTGTGTGTGTGTGTGTGTGTGTGTGTGTGTGTGTGTGTGTGTGTGTACTCACCTAGTTGTGCTTGCGGGGGTTGAGCTCTGGCTCTTTGGTCCTTTGTGTGTGTGTGTGTGTGTGTACTCATCTAGTTGTGTCTGTAGGATCGAGCATTGACTCTTGGATCCCGCCTTTCGAGCATCGGTTGTTTACAGCAATGACTCCTGTCCCATTTCCCTATCATACTGGTTTTATAATTATGAATAGTATTTGCTTCCACAACCTGTTCCTGAAGTGCATTCCATTTCCCCACTACTCTCACGCTAAAAGAAAACTTCCTAACATCTCTGTGACTCATCTGAGTTTCAAGCTTCCATCCATGTCCCCTCGTTCTGTTATTATTCCGTGTGACATGTCCACTCTGTCAATCCCTCTGAGTATCTTATACGTTCCTATCATGTCCCCCCTCTCCCTTCTTCTTTCTAGTGTCGTAAGGCACAGTTCCCTCAGGCGCTCCTCATACCCCATCCCTCGTAGCTCTGGGACGAGTCTCGTTGCAAACCTCTGAACCTTTTCCAGTTTCATTATATGCTTCTTCAGATGGGGACTGCATGATGAGGCGGCATACTCTAAGACTGGCCTCACGTAGGCAGTGTAAAGCACCCTAAATGCCTCCTTACTTAGGTTTCTGAATGATGTTCTAACTTTTGCCAGTGTAGAGTACGCTGCTGTCGTTATCCTATTTATATGTGCCTCAGCAGATAGATTAGGTGTTACGTCCACCCCCAGGTCTCTTTCATGCGTCGTCACAGGTAGGCTGTTCCCCTTCATTGTGTGTACTGTCCCTTTGGTCTCCTATCTCCTAGTCCCATTTCCATAACTTTACATTTGCTTGTGTTGAATTCCATTAGCCATTTCTCTGACCATCTCTGCAACCTGTTCAGGTCCTCTTGGAGGATTCTGCAATCCTCATCTGTCACAACTCTTCTCATCAACTTTGTGTCATCCGCAAGCATCGACATGTAGGACTCTACGCCTGTAAACATGTCGTTAACATATACAAGAAATAGAATTGGTCCCAGCACCGATCCTTGTGGTACTCCACTTATTACTGTTCGCCAGTCCGACTTCTCGCTCCTTACCGTAACTCTTTGGCTCCTTCCTGTTAGGTAGTTCCTTATCCATGCTAGGACCTTTCCCCCCACCCCCGCCTGCCTCTCGAGCTTGAACAGCAGTCTCATGTGCGGTACTGTATCAAAGGCTTTTTGGCAGTCCAGAAATATGCAGTCTGCCCAACCATCTCTGTCCTGTCTTATCCTCGTTATTTTATCATAGAATTCCAGAAGGTTTGTTAGGCACAATTTCCCTGTCCAGAACCCATGTTGATGTTTGTTCACAAACCTAATGTTCTCCAGGTGTGCAACCAGTCGTAGCCTAATTATTCTTTCCAGTATTTTACAGGGAATGCTTGTCAGTGATACAGGTCTATAGTTAAGTGCCTCCTCCCTATCACCTTTCTTGAAGATCGGCACGACATTTGCCTTCTTCCAGCAACTGGGCAATTCTCCCGACATAAGTGACTCATTAAAGATGATTGCTAGAGGCACGCTGAGGGCCTGTGCTGCTTCTTTTAGTATCCACGGTAATACTTTGTCTGGTCCTTTGTCTTTGTGTGTGTGTGTGTGTGTGTGTGTGTGTGTGTGTGTGTGTGTGTGTGTGTGTGTGTGTGTGTGTGTGTGTGTGTGTGTGTGTGTGTGTGTGTGTGTGTGTGTGTACGTGTGTGTGCGTGTGTGTGAGTGTGTGTGTGTGTGTGTGTGTGTGTGTGTGTGTGTGTGTGTGTGTGTGTGTACTCACCTAAATGTACTCACCTAATTGTGCTTGCGGTTGAGCTCTGGCTCTTTGGTCCTGTCTCCCAACTGTCAATCAACAGGTGGACGGATTCCTGAGCCTACTGGGCTCTATCATATCTACACTTGAAACTGTGTATGAAGTCAGCCTCCACCACATCACTTCCTAATGTGTTCCATTTGTCAACCACTCTGACACTAAAAAAGTTCTTTCTAATATCTCTGTGGCTCATTTGGGCACTCAGTTTCCACCTGTGTCCCCTTGTGCGTGTGCCCCTTGTGTTAAATAGCCTGTCTTTATCTACCCTATCAATTCCCTTGAGAATCTTGAATGTGGTGATCATGTCCCCCCTAACCCTTCCGTCTTCCAACGAAGTGAGGTTTAATTCCCGTAGTCTCTCCTCGTGGCTCATACCTCTCAGCTTGGGTACTAGTCTGGTGGCCAACCTTTGAACCTTTTCCAGTTTAGTCTTATGCTTGACTAGATATGGACTCCATGCTGGAGCCTCATACTCCAGGATTGGTCTGACATATGTGGTATATAATGTTCTGAAATATTCCTTACACAAGTTTCTAAAGGCCGTTCTTATGTTAGCCAACCTGGCATTTGCTGCTGATGTTATCCTCTTGATATGAGCTTCAGGGGACAGGTCTGGCGTGATATCAACCCCCAGGTCTTTCTCTCTCTCTGACTCTTGAAGTTTTTCTTCTCCCAAATGATACCTTTCATCTGGTCTCCTGCTCCCTACTCCTATATTCATTATATTACATATGCTTGGGTTAAACTCTAACAACCATTTGTTCGACCATTCCTGCAGCTTGTCCAGCTCTTCTTGAAGCTTCAAGTTGTCCTCCTTTGTCTTAAGCCTTTTCATAATTTTGGCGTCGTCAGCAAACATTGAGAGGAAAGAGTCTATACCTTCTGGGAGACAATTTCCGTATATCAGAAACAGGATAAGTCCGAGTACAGAGCCCTGAGGGACTCCACTGGTGACTTCACGCCAATCTGAGGTCTCACTCCTCACTGTAACTCTCTGCTTCCTATTGCTTAGGTACTCACTTATCCACTGGAGCGCCCTACTTGCCTGTTTCTCCAGCTTATGCATCAGCCTTTTTATGGGGTACTGTGTCAAAGGCTTTCCTGACAGTCCAAAAAAATGCATTCCGCCCATTCTTCTCTTCTTGCTTAATCTTTCTCACCTGATCGTAGAATTGTATTAATCCAGTAAGGCAAGATTTACCCCCCCTGAACTCATGTTGATGGGTTGTCACGAAGTCCCTTCTCTCCAGATGTGTTACTAGGATTTTTCTCACAATCTTCTCCATCACCTTGCATGGTATACAAGTTAAGGACACTGGCCTGTAGTTTAGTACCTCTTGTCAGTCACCCTTTTTGTATATTGGAACTACATTAGCCGACTAGTGTGTGTGTGAGTGTATGTGTGTGTACTCATATATTTGTGCTTGCAGGGGTTGAGTTTTGGCTCTTTGGTCCCGCCTCTCAACTGTCAATCAGCTAGTGTACAGATTCCTGAGCCTACTGGGGTCTGTCATATCTACATTTGAAACTGTGTATGGAGTCAGCCTCCACCACATCACTGCCAAATGCATTCCATCTGTTAACTACTCTGACACTGAAAAAGTTCTTTCTAACGTCCTTGAGGATCATATGGGTAGTCAGTTTCCACCTGAGTCCCATTGTTCGCATACCACCAGTGTTGAATAGTTTATCCTTGTCTACCCGGTCGATTCCCCTGAAAATTTTGTAGGTAGTGATCATGTCTCCCTTTACTCCTCTGTCTTCCAGTGTCGTAAGGTGTATTTCCCGCAGCCTTTCCTCGTAACTCATGCCTCTTAGTTCTGGGTCTAGTCTAGTGGCATATCTTTGAACTTTTTCCTGCTTCGTCTTGTGCTTGACAAGGTACGGGTTCCATGCTGGGGCCGCATACTCCAGGATTGGTCTTACATATGTGGTATACAAGATTCTGAACGTTTCCTTACACAGGTTACTGAAGGCTGTTCTGATGTTAGCCAGCCTCGCATATGCCGTAGACGTAATTCTTTTTATGTGGGCTTCAGGAGACAGGATTGGTGTGATATCAACTCCTAGATCTTTCTCTCTGTCCGTTTCATTAAGTACATCATCTCCTATTCTGTATCCTGTGTCTGGCCTCCTGATTCCACCGCCTAGTTTCATAAGTTTGCGTTTACTCGGGTTGAACTTTAGCAGCCATTTGTTGGACCATTCATTCAGTCTGTCTATGTCATCTTGTTGCCTCCTTCTATCATCCTCTGTTTCAGTCCTCCTCATAATTTTTGCATCATCACCAAACATTGAGAAAACGAGTCTATACCCTCTGGTAGATAATTTACATATATCAGAAAGAATATAGGTCCAAGGGCTAACCCCTGCGGGACTCCACTTGTAACATCTCGCCAATCTGAGACCTCACCCCTCACACTGACTCGTTGTCTCCTGTTGCTTAGGTTCTCCTTTATCCAATGGAATACCTTCCCTTTCACTCTAGCCCTGCATCTCCAACTTTTTCACTAGCCTCTTGTGTGATACTGTATCAAAGGCTTTCTGGCAATCCAAAAATCTGCAGTCAGCCCACCCTTCTCTTTCTTGCCTGAATTTTGTTGCCTGGTCGTAGAATTACAAAGTTCTTTCGCTCCAGATGTTCCACTAGCTTTCTTCGCACAATCTTCTCCATCAGCTTGCAAGGCATGCAGGTTAGGGACACTGGCCTGTAGTTCAGTGCCTCCTGTTATCCCCTTTCTTGTATATCCGGACTACGTTAGCTGTTTTCCAAATTTCTGGCAGTTTCCCTGTTGCCAGTGATTTGTTATACACTATGGAGAGTGGCAGGCACAGTTCTTCTGCTCCTTCCTTTAGTAACCAAAGGGAGATTCCATCTGGGCCTATAGCCTTTGTCATATCCAACTCTAGTAAACACTTCCTTACTTCCCCGCTGGTAATCTCAAACTCTTCCAGTGGTCCCTGGTTAGCTATTCCCTCTCTTATCTCTGGGATTTCTCCTTGCTCTAAGGTGAAGACCTCCTGGAAGTTCTTATTCAGTTCCTCACACACTTCCTTGTCGTTTGTAGTGAATCCTTCTGCCCCTATCCTTAATTTCATAACCTGTTCCTTTACTGTTGTGTTTCTTCTGATGTGGCTATGCAGCAAATTAGGCTGAGTCTTTACCGTGCTTGTGATGTCATTTTCGTATTTTCTTTCTGCCTCTCTTCTCCTCCTGACATATTCATTCCTGGCACTCTGGTATCTTACTCTGCTCTCAAGTGTCCTGTTTTTCCTATAGTTTCTCCATGCCCTTTTACTTTGCTGCTTAGCTAGCCTACATCTCTGATTAAACCATGGGTTTCTCATCTTCATTTCTCTGTTTTCCTTTTGAACTGGGACAAACTTGTTTACTGCTTCTTTGCGCTTCTGCATGATGTAGTCCATCATGTCTTGGGGCCGTCTTTTTCCTGAGCTCTGTTTCCCATGCTATATCTGTTAGGAATTTTCGTATCTCCCCATAGTTTCCCTTTCGGTATGCCAACCTTTTGGTTTCAGTATCCCTTCTCGATTTCAATAACCCTTCTTCAATCAAGTACTCAAACACCAGTACAGTAGTCGCTCATTCCTACTGGGGCCTCAAAACCGATTTCTCTTTTTTCGAAGTCGTTCAGAGTAAAGACTAGGTCGAGTCTCGCTGCTTCGTCATTTCCTCTTATCCTTGTGAGTTCTCTGACATGCTGGGTTAAAACGTTTCTAGTCACCACCACCGATAGTTTGGTTCTCCACGTATCCTCGCCTCCATGCGGTTCCTTGTTCTCCCAATCAGTCCTTCCGTGATTCAAGTCCCTCATGATGAGCAGGTGGGATCTATTTCTACAGGCAGCAGAGGCTGCCCTCTAAATTATAGTGTTAACTGCCAAGTTGTTGTTTTCGTTCTCTTGACTGGGGTCTTCTGTCATTTGGTGGAGGGTTATATATTACTGCTACTACTATTCTTGATCCTCTCATTGTCATGGTGTCTGCTATGTAGTCTCTGAAACCCTCACAGCCGGGAATAGCCATCTCCTTGAAATTCTATTCCTTTCTCATGAGTATGGCCACTCCGCCTCCTCCTCTACATTCCCTCTCTTTCCTTATTACTGTGTACTCCTGGGGAAACACAGCATTTGTTATGATTCCAGAGAGTTTTGTTTCAGTGAGTCCGATTACATCTGGGTACACTTCTTGTGCTCTTTTCCTTAGTTCACTTGCCATGCTTGTGATCCCATCTATGTTCGAGTACATTACCCTGAAACTGACTTTCTTCTGCTTCTCCTCTGGGGGGGACCTATGGGATCTGGGGTTAGCAGGAGATGGGAGGTTCTGGTATGGGGAGACTGATGGAGGAGGAAGGGCTTGGGGGGATGGGGAGAGGGGGAGGGAAGGTGAGTGGGTGAGAGGGAGAGGGAAGGGGGGTGGGTGAGAGGGAGAGGGTTGGGGCGGGTATGGGGGGGAAAGGGAAGGCTTAGGTGGGTGAGGAAGAGGGGAGGGTTTAGGGGAGTGGTGGAGAGGGGAAGGCTTAGGTGGGGTGGGGGAGAGTGGGGGGCTTAGGGGGGTGGAGGAGAACGGAGGGCTTGGGGGTGGGAGAGACGGGAGGGCATGTGGGAGAAGGGAGGTGTTGGAGGATGGGGGAGAAGGAAGGTCCGGGGGAGAGGGGTGAGTGGGAGGAGGGGGGTGAGTGGGAGGAGGGGTGGGTGGGGGGGAGCGTGCCCTAGGTGGGTACTTAGTGGGGGCTGACAGGGGATGGAGCAGGTAGGGTGTCAGCTGGGTTGAATGTGTGGGTGGTGCTTCACTCCCTGTGGCTGTTGCACTGTTAGAGGAGGGTTTCCCACTCCCCTCTGGGATTGTAGGGTTTGGGGTTGTGGTTCTCTGATTCCTTTCTCTCTCCCTGCGCTCCTTTCTCGCATCTGCTGCCTTCCGTCTCTCTTCCCTTGTCATATCCCTCTGCAGGAATACTTTTTTGAACTTCTATACATTTGCTAGACTGTTCTTCCTTGCTAACTGTTCCTCCTTCGTGTTCTCGCTCATGAATACCACCTTCATCATTCGGTCTCTGTCCTTGTTGTACTTTCCAAGCCTGAAAACCTTTTCAACATTTTGGTCAGTTCCCTCTATCCTCACCTCTTAAAAGGATCTCGGTAACTATGCTTTTGTCCTTGTCTCTCCGCTCTTTTAGGCTGGTCCCTGTTTGGCTCTTTAATGCCTGCTACTACTACTGCTCTTTTTCTCTTTATCAGCCAGCTAGTACATCTAGCTGCTTCCTGAGAGGAAGCCACTTCCATGGCAACTTCCCTAACAGCAGACCTTGCTTCAGGGCTCATTTTAAGCATTTCAACAAATGAGGACTGCCTTGTGGATGTCCCCTCCACAGTAACATTCCCATCTCCCTGAGGTACGGTTTGTGTCTGGTATTGGTGAGGAGCCTCCTTCAGGCTTCTTATCTCCTCTTTTGCTGCCCTTATTTCATCCTACAGGTTAGCAACTGTCTCCCTCATTACCCTCAGTCCTTCACTGAATTCATCCCACATTTGCTGGAATACTCCCTTCATCCAGGTTTCCTGTTCCACCCCATCCTCTGAGTTTGTTCCAGCCATGATTGCCTTCCTGCGTTTGTCACCCCGAGTTCGTGTCCCTGCCGAGTTCGTGTCCCTGCCAGAGAGAGAGAGAGAGAGAGAGAGAGAGAGAGAGAGAGAGAGAGAGAGAGAGAGAGAGAGAGAGAGAGAGAGAGAGAGAGAGAGAGAGAGAGAGAGAGAGAGCGGAGAGAGAGAGAGAGAGAGAGAGAGAGAGAGAGAGAGAGAGAGAGAGAGAGAGAGAGAGAGAGAGAGAGAGAGAGAGAGAGAGAGAGAGAGAGAGAGAGAGAGAGAGAGAGAGATAGAGAAAGGAAGAGAGAGAGAGAGAGAGAGAGAGAGAGAGAGAGAGAGAGAGAGAGAGAGAGAGAGAGAGAGAGAGAGAGAGAGAGAGAGGGAGAGGGAGAGGGAGAGAGAGACAGAGAGAGAGAGAGAGAGAGAGAGAGAGAGATAGGTTGAGAGAGAGATGGGTTGAGAGGGAGATGGGATGAGTGGCAGATGGGTTGAGAGGGAGATGGGATGAGTGGCAGATGGGTTGAGAGGGAGATGGGTTGAGAGGGAGAAGGGTTGAGTGGGAGATGGGTTGAGTTGGAAATTGGATGAGTGGCAGATGGGTTGAGAGGGAGATGGGTTGAGAGGGAGATGGGTTGAGAGAGAGATGGGTTGAGAGGGAGATGGGTTGAGAGAGAGATGGGTTGAGTGGGAGATGGGTTGAGAGGGAGATGGGTTGAGTGGCAGATGGGTTGAGAGGTAGAAGGGTTGAGTGGGAGATGGGTTCAGTGGGAGATGGGTTGAGAGGGAGATGGGTTGAGAGGGAGATGGGTTGAGAGAGAGATGGGTTGAAAGGGAGATGGGTTGAGAGAGAGATGGGTTGAGTGGGAGATGGGTTGAGAGGGAGATGGGTTGAGTGGCAGATGGGTTGAGAGGGAGAAGGGTTGAGTGGGAGATGGGTTGAGTGGGAGATGGGTTGAGAGGGAGATGAGTTTAGAGGGAGATGGGTTGAGAGAGAGATGGGTTGAGAGGGAGATGGGATGAGTGGGAGATGGGTTGAGAGGGAGATGGGTTGAGAGGGAGATGGGTTGAGAGGGAGATGGGATGAGTGGGAGATGGGTTGAGAGGGAGATGGGTTGAGACGGAGATGGGTTGAGAGGGAGATGGGTTGACAGGGAGATGGGATGAGTGGGAGATGGGTTGAGTGGGAGATGGGTTGAGTGGGAGATGGGTTGAGAGGGTGATGGGTTGAGAGAGAGATGAGGTGAGTGGGAGATGGGTTGAGAGGGAGATGGGTTGCGTGGCAGATGGGTTGAGAAGGAAATGGGTTGAGTGTGAGATGGGTTGATTGGGAGATGGGTTGAGAGGGAGATGGGTTGAGTGGCAGATGGGTTGAGAGGGAGAATGGTTGAGTGGGAGATGGGTTGAGTGGGAGATGGGTTGAGAGGGAGATGGGTTGAGAGGGAGATGGGATGAGTGGGAGATGGGTTGAGTGGGAGATGGGTTGAGAGGGAGATGGGTTGAGAGGGAGATAGGTTGAGAGAGAGATGGGTTGAGAGGGAGATGGGATGGGTGGCAGATGGGTTGAGAGGGAGATGGGATGAGTGGCAGATGGGTTGAGAGGGAGATGGGTTGAGAGGGAGAAGGGTTGAGTGGGAGATGGGTTGAGTTGGAAATTGGAAGAGTGGCAGATGGGTGGGAGATGGGTTGAGAGAGAGATGGGTTGAGAGGGAGATGGGTTGAGAGAGAGATGGGTTGAGAGAGAGATGGGTTGAGAGGGAGATGGGTTGAGAGAGAGATGGGTTGAGTGGGAGATGGGTTGAGAGGGAGATGGGTTGAGTGGCAGATGGGTTGAGAGGGAGAAGGGTTGAGTGGGAGATGGGTTGAGTGGGAGATGGGTTGAGAGGGAGATGGGTTGAGAGGGAGATGGGTTGAGAGAGAGATGGGTTGAAAGGGAGATGGGTTGAGAGAGAGATGGGTTGAGTGGGAGATGGGTTGAGAGGGAGATGGGTTGAGAGGGAGATGGGTTGAGAGAGAGATGGGTTGAGAGGGAGATGGGTTGAGAGGGAGATGGGTTGAGAGAGAGATGGGTTGAGAGGGAGATGGGTTGAGAGAGAGATGGGTTGAGTGGGAGATGGGTTGAGAGGGAGATGGGTTGAGTGGCAGATGGGTTGAGAGGGAGAAGGGTTGAATGGGAGATGGGTTGAGTGGGAGATGGGTTGAGAGGGAGATGGGTTGAGAGGGAGATGGGTTGAGAGAGAGATGGGTTGAAAGGGAGATGGGTTGAGAGAGAGATGGGTTGAGTGGGAGATGGGTTGAGATGGAGATGGGTTGAGTGGCAGATGGGTTGAGAGGGAGAATGGGTGAGTGGGAGATGGGTTGAGTTGGAAATTGGATGAGTGGCAGATGGGTTGAGAGGGAGATGGGTTGAGAGGGAGATGGGTTGAGAGAGAGATGGGTTGAGAGGGAGATGGGTTGAGAGAGAGATGGGTTGAGTGGGAGATGGGTTGAGAGGGAGATGGGTTGAGTGGCAGATGGGTTGAGAGGTAGAAGGGTTGAGTGGGAGATGGGTTCAGTGGGAGATGGGTTGAGAGGGAGATGGGTTGAGAGGGAGATGGGTTGAGAGAGAGATGGGTTGAAAGGGAGATGGGTTGAGAGAGAGATGGGTTGAGTGGGAGATGGGTTGAGAGGGAGATGGGTTGAGTGGCAGATGGGTTGAGAGGGAGAAGGGTTGAGTGGGAGATGGGTTGAGTGGGAGATGGGTTGAGAGGGAGATGAGTTTAGAGGGAGATGGGTTGAGAGAGAGATGGGTTGAGAGGGAGATGGGATGAGTGGGAGATGGGTTGAGAGGGAGATGGGTTGAGAGGGAGATGGGTTGAGTGGGAGATGGGTTGAGAGGGAGATGGGTTGAGTGGCAGATGGGTTGAGAGGGAGAAGGGTTGAGTGGGAGATGGGTTGAGTGGGAGATGGGTTGAGAGGGAGATGAGTTTAGAGGGAGATGGGTTGAGAGAGAGATGGGTTGAGAGGGAGATGGGATGAGTGGGAGATGGGTTGAGAGGGAGATGGGTTGAGAGGGAGATGGGTTGAGAGGGAGATGGGATGAGTGGGAGATGGGTTGAGAGGGAGATGGGTTGAGACGGAGATGGGTTGAGAGGGAGATGGGTTGACAGGGAGATGGGATGAGTGGGAGATGGGTTGAGTGGGAGATGGGTTGAGTGGGAGATGGGTTGAGAGGGTGATGGGTTGAGAGAGAGATGAGGTGAGTGGGAGATGGGTTGAGAGGGAGATGGGTTGAGTGGCAGATGGGTTGAGAAGGAAATGGGTTGAGTGTGAGATGGGTTGATTGGGAGATGGGTTGAGAGGGAGATGGGTTGAGTGGCAGATGGGTTGAGAGGGAGAATGGTTGAGTGGGAGATGGGTTGAGTGGGAGATGGGTTGAGAGGGAAATGGGTTGAGAGGGAGATGGGATGAGTGGGAGATGGGTTGAGTGGGAGATAAGTTGAGAGGGAGATGGGTTGAGAGGGAGATAGGTTGAGAGAGAGATGGGTTGAGAGGGAGATGGGATGGGTGGCAGATGGGTTGAGAGGGAGATGGGATGAGTGGCAGATGGGTTGAGAGGGAGATGGGTTGAGAGGGAGAAGGGTTGAGTGGGAGATGGGTTGAGTTGGAAATTGGAAGAGTGGGAGATGGGTTGAGTGGGAGATGGGTTGAGAGAGAGATGGGTTGAGAGGGAGATGGGTTGAGAGGGAGATGGGTTGAGAGAGAGATGGGTTGAGAGGGAGATGGGTTGAGAGAGAGATGGATTGAGTGGGAGATGGGTTGAGAGGGAGATGGGTTGAGTGGCAGATGGGTTGAGAGGGAGAAGGGTTGAGTGGGAGATGGGTTGAGTGGGAGATGGGTTGAGAGGGAGATGGGTTGAGAGGGAGATGGGTTGAGAGAGAGATGGGTTGAAAGGGAGATGGGTTGAGAGAGAGATGGGTTGAGTGGGAGATGGGTTGAGAGGGAGATGGGTTGAGAGGGAGATGGGTTGAGAGAGAGATGGGTTGAGAGGGAGATGGGTTGAGAGGGAGATGGGTTGAGAGAGAGATGGGTTGAGAGGGAGATGGGTTGAGAGAGAGATGGGTTGAGTGGGAGATGGGTTGAGAGGGAGATGGGTTGAGTGGCAGATGGGTTGAGAGGGAGAAGGGTTGAGTGGGAGATGGGTTGAGTGGGAGATGGGTTGAGAGGGAGATGGGTTGAGAGGGAGATGGGTTGAGAGAGAGATGGGTTGAAAGGGAGATGGGTTGAGAGAGAGATGGGTTGAGATGGAGATGGGTTGAGTGGCAGATGGGTTGAGAGGGAGAAGGGGTGAGTGGGAGATGGGTTGAGTTGGAGATGGGTTGAGAGGGAGATGAGTTTAGAGGGAGATGGGTTGAGAGAGAGATGGGTTGAGAGGGAGATGGGATGAGTGGGAGATGGGTTGAGAGGGAGATGGGTTGAGAGGGAGATGGGTTGAGAGGGAGATGGGATGAGTGGGAGATGGGTTGAGAGGGAGATGGGTTGAGACGGAGATGGGTTGAGAGGGAGATGGGTTGACAGGGAGATGGGATGAGTGGGAGATGGGTTGAGTGGGAGATGGGTTGAGTGGGAGATGGGTTGAGAGGGTGATGGATTGAGAGAGAGATGAGGTGAGTGGGAGATGGGTTGAGAGGGAAATGGGTTGAGTGGCAGATGGGTTGAGAAGGAAATGGGTTGAGTGTGAGATGGGTTGATTGGGAGATGGGTTGAGAGGGAGATGGGTTGAGTGGCAGATGGGTTGAGAGGGAGAATGGTTGAGTGGGAGATGGGTTGAGTGGGAGATGGGTTGAGAGGGAGATGGGTTGAGAGGGAGATGGGATGAGTGGGAGATGGGTTGAGTGGGAGATGGGTTGAGAGGAAAATGGGTTGAGAGGGAGATGGGTTGAGTTGGAAATTGGAAGAGTGGCAGATGGGTTGAGTGGGAGATGGGTTGAGAGAGAGATGGGTTGAGAGGGAGATGGGTTGAGAGGGAGATGGGTTGAGAGAGAGATGGGTTGAGAGGGAGATGGGTTGAGAGAGAGATGGGTTGAGTGGGAGATGGGTTGAGAGGGAGATGGGTTGAGTGGCAGATGGGTTGAGAGGGAGAAGGGTTGAGTGGGAGATGGGTTGAGTGGGAGATGGGTTGAGAGGGAGATGGGTTGAGAGGGAGATGGGTTGAGAGAGAGATGGGTTGAAAGGGAGATGGGTTGAGAGAGAGATGGGTTGAGTGGGAGATGGGTTGAGAGGGAGATGGGTTGAGAGGGAGATGGGTTGAGAGAGAGATGGGTTGAGAGGGAGATGGGTTGAGAGAGAGATGGGTTGAGAGGGAGATGGGTTGAGAGAGAGATGGGTTGAGTGGGAGATGGGTTGAGAGGGAGATGGGTTGAGTGGCAGATGGGTTGAGAGGGAGAAGGGTTGAGTGGGAGATGGGTTGAGTGGGAGATGGGTTGAGAGGGAGATGGGTTAAGAGGGAGATGGGTTGAGAGAGAGATGGGTTGAAAGGGAGATGGGTTGAGAGAGAGATGGGTTGAGTGGGAGATGGGTTGAGATGGAGATGGGTTGAGTGGCAGATGGGTTGAGAGGGATAAGGGTTGAGTGGGAGATGGGTTGAGTGGGAGATGGGTTGAGAGGGAGATGAGTTTAGAGGGAGATGGGTTGAGAGAGAGATGGGTTGAGAGGGAGATGGGATGAGTGGGAGATGGGTTGAGAGGGAGATGGGTTGAGAGGGAGATGGGTTGAGAGGGAGATGGGATGAGTGGGAGATGGGTTGAGAGGGAGATGGGTTGAGACGGAGATGGGTTGAGAGGGAGATGGGTTGACAGGGAGATGGGATGAGTGGGAGATGGGTTGAGTGGGAGATGGGTTGAGTGGGAGATGGGTTGAGAGGGTGATGGGTTGAGAGAGAGATGGGGTGAGTGGGAGATGGGTTGAGAGGGAGATGGGTTGAGTAGCAGATGGGTTGAGAAGGAAATGGGTTGAGTGTGAGATGGGTTCATTGGGAGATGGGCTGAGAGGGAGATGGGTTGAGAGAGAGATGGGTTGAGTGGGAGATGGGTTGAGAGGGAGATGGGTTGAGTGGCAGGTGGGTTGAGAGGGAGAAGGGTTGAGTGGGAGATGGGTTGAGTGGGAGATGAGTAGAGAGGGAGATGAGTTGAGAGGGAGATGGGATGAGTGGGAGATGGGTTGAGTGGGAGATGGGTTGAGAGGGAGATGGGTTGAGAGGGAGATAGGTTAAGAGAGAGATGGGTTGAGAGGGAGATAGGATGAGTGGCAGATGGGTTGAGAGGGAGATGGGATGAGTGGCAGATGGGTTGAGAGGGAGATGGGTTGAGAGGGAGAAGGGTTGAGTTGGAAATTGGATGAGTGGCAGATGGGTTGAGAGGGAGATGGGTTGAGAGAGAGATGGGTTGAGTGGGAGATGGGTTGAGAGGGAGATGGGTTGAGTGGCAGATGGGTTGAGAGGGAGAAGGGTTGAGTGGGAGATGGGTTGAGTGGGAGATGGGTTGAGAGGGAGATGGGTTGAGAGGGAGATGGGATGAGAGAGAGATGGGTTGAAAGGGAGATGGGTTGAGAGAGAGATGGGTTGAGTGGGAGATGGGTTGAGAGGGAGATGGGTTGAGTGGCAGATGGGTTGAGAGGGAGAAGGGTTGAGTGGGAGATGGGTTGAGTGGGAGATGGGTTGAGAGGGAGATGAGTTTAGAGGAAGATGGGTTGAGAGAGAGATGTGTTGAGAGGGAGATGGGATGAGTGGGAGATGGGTTGAGAGGGAGATGGGTTGAGACGGAGATGGGTTGAGAGGGAGATGGGTTGACAGGGAGATGGGATGAGTGGAAGATGGGTTGAGTGGGAGATGGGATTGAGTGGGAGATGGGTTGAGAGGGTGATGGGTTGAGAGAGAGATGGGGTGAGTGGGAGATGGGTTGAGAGGGAGATGGGTTGAGTGGCAGATGGGTTGAGAAGGAAATGGGTTGAGTATGAGATGGGTTGATTGGGAGATGGGTTGAGAGGGAGATGGGTTGAGAGAGAGATGGGTTGAGTGGGAGATGGGTTGAGAGGGAGATGGGTCGAGTGGCAGATGGGTTGAGAGGGAGAAGGGTTGAGTGGGAGATGGGTTGAGTGGGAGATGGGTTGAGAGGGAGATGGGTTGAGAGGGAGATGGGATGAGTGGGAGATGGGTTGAGTGGGAGATGGGTTGAGAGGGAGATGGGTTGAGAGGGAGATAGGTTGAGAGAGAGATGGGTTGAGAGGGAGATGGGATGAGTGGCAGATGGGTTGAGAGGGAGATGGGATGAGTGGCAGTTGGGTTGAGAGGGAGATGGGTTGAGAGGGAGAAAGGTTGAGTGGGAGATGGGTTGAGTTGGAAATTGTATGAGTGGCAGATGGGTTGAGAGGGAGATGGGTTGAGAGAGAGATGGGTTGAGAGGGAGATGGGTTGAGAGAGAGATGGGTTGAGTGGGAGATGGGTTGAGAGGGAGATGGGTTGAGCGGCAGATGGGTTGAGAGGGAGAATGGTTGAGTGGGAGATGGGTTGAGTGGGAGATGGGTTGAGAGGGAGATGGGTTGAGAGGGAGATGGGTTGAGAGAGAGATGGGTTGAAAGGGAGATGGGTTGAGAGAGAGATGGGTTGAGTGGGAGATGGGTTGAGAGGGAGATGGGTTGAGTGGCAGATGGGTTGAGAGGGAGAAGGGTTGAGTGGGAGATGGGTTGAGTGGGAGATGGGTTGAGAGGGAGATGGGTTGAGAGGGAGATGGGTTGAGAGAGAGATGGGTTGAAAGGGAGATGGGTTGAGAGAGAGATGGGTTGAGTGGGAGATGGGTTGAGAGGGAGATGGGTTGAGAGGGAGATGGGTTGAGAGAGAGATGGGTTGAGAGGGAGATGGGTTGAGAGGGAGATGGGTTGAGAGAGAGATGGGTTGAGAGGGAGATGGGTTGAGAGAGAGATGGGTTGAGTGGGAGATGGGTTGAGAGGGAGATGGGTTGAGTGGCAGATGGGTTGAGAGGGAGAAGGGTTGAGTGGGAGATGGGTTGAGTGGGAGATGGGTTGAGAGGGATAAGGGTTGAGTGGGATATGGGTTGAGAGGGAGATGGGTTGAGAGAGAGATGGGTTGAAAGGGAGATGGGTTGAGAGAGAGATGGGTTGAGTGGGAGATGGGTTGAGATGGAGATGGGTTGAGTGGCAGATGGGTTGAGAGGGATAAGGGTTGAGTGGGAGATGGGTTGAGTGGGAGATGGGTTGAGAGGGAGATGAGTTTAGAGGGAGATGGGTTGAGAGAGAGATGGGTTGAGAGGGAGATGGGATGAGTGGGAGATGGGTTGAGAGGGAGATGGGTTGAGAGGGAGATGGGTTGAGAGGGAGATGGGATGAGTGGGAGATGGGTTGAGAGGGAGATGGGTTGAGACGGAGATGGGTTGAGAGGGAGATGGGTTGACAGGGAGATGGGATAAGTGGGAGATGGGTTGAGTGGGAGATGGGTTGAGTGGGAGATGGGTTGAGAGGGTGATGGGTTGAGAGAGAGATGGGGTGAGTGGGAGATGGGTTGAGAGGGAGATGGGTTGAGTGGCAGATGGGTTGAGAAGGAAATGGGTTGAGTGTGAGATGGGTTCATTGGGAGATGGGCTGAGAGGGAGATGGGTTGAGAGAGAGATGGGTTGAGTGGGAGATGGGTTGAGAGGGAGATGGGTTGAGTGGCAGATGGGTTGAGAGGGAGAAGGGTTGAGTGGGAGATGGGTTCAGTGGGAGATGGGTTGAGAGGGAGATGGGTTGAGAGGGAGATGGGATGAGTGGGAGATGGGTTGAGTGGGAGATGGGTTGAGAGGGAGATGGGTTGAGAGGGAGATAGGTTAAGAGAGAGATGGGTTAAGAGGGAGATGGGATGAGTGGCAGATGGGTTGAGAGGGAGATGGGATGAGTGGCAGATGGGTTGAGAGGGAGATGGGTTGAGAGGGAGAAGGGTTGAGTGGGAGATGGGTTGAGTTAGAAATTGGATGAGTGGCAGATGGGTTGAGAGGGAGATGGGTTGAGAGGGAGATGGGTTGAGTGGCAGATGGGTTGAGAGGGAGAAGGGTTGAGTGGGAGATGGGTTGAGTGGGAGATGGGTTGAGAGGGAGATGGGTTAAGAGGGAGATGGGTTGAGAGAGAGATGGGTTGAAAGGGAGATGGGTTGAGAGAGAGATGGGTTGAGTGGGAGATGGGTTGAGATGGAGATGGGTTGAGTGGCAGATGGGTTGAGAGGGATAAGGGTTGAGTGGGAGATGGGTTGAGTGGGAGATGGGTTGAGAGGGAGATGAGTTTAGAGGGAGATGGGTTGAGAGAGAGATGGGTTGAGAGGGAGATGGGATGAGTGGGAGATGGGTTGAGAGGGAGATGGGTTGAGAGGGAGATGGGTTGAGAGGGAGATGGGATGAGTGGGAGATGGGTTGAGAGGGAGATGGGTTGAGACGGAGATGGGTTGAGAGGGAGATGGGTTGACAGGGAGATGGGATGAGTGGGAGATGGGTTGAGTGGGAGATGGGTTGAGTGGGAGATGGGTTGAGAGGGTGATGGGTTGAGAGAGAGATGGGGTGAGTGGGAGATGGGTTGAGAGGGAGATGGGTTGAGTAGCAGATGGGTTGAGAAGGAAATGGGTTGAGTGTGAGATGGGTTCATTGGGAGATGGGCTGAGAGGGAGATGGGTTGAGAGAGAGATGGGTTGAGTGGGAGATGGGTTGAGAGGGAGATGGGTTGAGTGGCAGGTGGGTTGAGAGGGAGAAGGGTTGAGTGGGAGATGGGTTGAGTGGGAGATGAGTAGAGAGGGAGATGAGTTGAGAGGGAGATGGGATGAGTGGGAGATGGGTTGAGTGGGAGATGGGTTGAGAGGGAGATGGGTTGAGAGGGAGATAGGTTAAGAGAGAGATGGGTTGAGAGGGAGATAGGATGAGTGGCAGATGGGTTGAGAGGGAGATGGGATGAGTGGCAGATGGGTTGAGAGGGAGATGGGTTGAGAGGGAGAAGGGTTGAGTTGGAAATTGGATGAGTGGCAGATGGGTTGAGAGGGAGATGGGTTGAGAGAGAGATGGGTTGAGTGGGAGATGGGTTGAGAGGGAGATGGGTTGAGTGGCAGATGGGTTGAGAGGGAGAAGGGTTGAGTGGGAGATGGGTTGAGTGGGAGATGGGTTGAGAGGGAGATGGGTTGAGAGGGAGATGGGATGAGAGAGAGATGGGTTGAAAGGGAGATGGGTTGAGAGAGAGATGGGTTGAGTGGGAGATGGGTTGAGAGGGAGATGGGTTGAGTGGCAGATGGGTTGAGAGGGAGAAGGGTTGAGTGGGAGATGGGTTGAGTGGGAGATGGGTTGAGAGGGAGATGAGTTTAGAGGAAGATGGGTTGAGAGAGAGATGTGTTGAGAGGGAGATGGGATGAGTGGGAGATGGGTTGAGAGGGAGATGGGTTGAGACGGAGATGGGTTGAGAGGGAGATGGGTTGACAGGGAGATGGGATGAGTGGAAGATGGGTTGAGTGGGAGATGGGATTGAGTGGGAGATGGGTTGAGAGGGTGATGGGTTGAGAGAGAGATGGGGTGAGTGGGAGATGGGTTGAGAGGGAGATGGGTTGAGTGGCAGATGGGTTGAGAAGGAAATGGGTTGAGTATGAGATGGGTTGATTGGGAGATGGGTTGAGAGGGAGATGGGTTGAGAGAGAGATGGGTTGAGTGGGAGATGGGTTGAGAGGGAGATGGGTCGAGTGGCAGATGGGTTGAGAGGGAGAAGGGTTGAGTGGGAGATGGGTTGAGTGGGAGATGGGTTGAGAGGGAGATGGGTTGAGAGGGAGATGGGATGAGTGGGAGATGGGTTGAGTGGGAGATGGGTTGAGAGGGAGATGGGTTGAGAGGGAGATAGGTTGAGAGAGAGATGGGTTGAGAGGGAGATGGGATGAGTGGCAGATGGGTTGAGAGGGAGATGGGATGAGTGGCAGTTGGGTTGAGAGGGAGATGGGTTGAGAGGGAGAAAGGTTGAGTGGGAGATGGGTTGAGTTGGAAATTGTATGAGTGGCAGATGGGTTGAGAGGGAGATGGGTTGAGAGAGAGATGGGTTGAGAGGGAGATGGGTTGAGAGAGAGATGGGTTGAGTGGGAGATGGGTTGAGAGGGAGATGGGTTGAGCGGCAGATGGGTTGAGAGGGAGAATGGTTGAGTGGGAGATGGGTTGAGTGGGAGATGGGTTGAGAGGGAGATGGGTTGAGAGGGAGATGGGTTGAGAGAGAGATGGGTTGAAAGGGAGATGGGTTGAGAGAGAGATGGGTTGAGTGGGAGATGGGTTGAGAGGGAGATGGGTTGAGTGGCAGATGGGTTGAGAGGGAGAAGGGTTGAGTGGGAGATGGGTTGAGTGGGAGATGGGTTGAGAGGGAGATGGGTTGAGAGGGAGATGGGTTGAGAGAGAGATGGGTTGAAAGGGAGATGGGTTGAGAGAGAGATGGGTTGAGTGGGAGATGGGTTGAGAGGGAGATGGGTTGAGAGGGAGATGGGTTGAGAGAGAGATGGGTTGAGAGGGAGATGGGTTGAGAGGGAGATGGGTTGAGAGAGAGATGGGTTGAGAGGGAGATGGGTTGAGAGAGAGATGGGTTGAGTGGGAGATGGGTTGAGAGGGAGATGGGTTGAGTGGCAGATGGGTTGAGAGGGAGAAGGGTTGAGTGGGAGATGGGTTGAGTGGGAGATGGGTTGAGAGGGATAAGGGTTGAGTGGGATATGGGTTGAGAGGGAGATGGGTTGAGAGAGAGATGGGTTGAAAGGGAGATGGGTTGAGAGAGAGATGGGTTGAGTGGGAGATGGGTTGAGATGGAGATGGGTTGAGTGGCAGATGGGTTGAGAGGGATAAGGGTTGAGTGGGAGATGGGTTGAGTGGGAGATGGGTTGAGAGGGAGATGAGTTTAGAGGGAGATGGGTTGAGAGAGAGATGGGTTGAGAGGGAGATGGGATGAGTGGGAGATGGGTTGAGAGGGAGATGGGTTGAGAGGGAGATGGGTTGAGAGGGAGATGGGATGAGTGGGAGATGGGTTGAGAGGGAGATGGGTTGAGACGGAGATGGGTTGAGAGGGAGATGGGTTGACAGGGAGATGGGATAAGTGGGAGATGGGTTGAGTGGGAGATGGGTTGAGTGGGAGATGGGTTGAGAGGGTGATGGGTTGAGAGAGAGATGGGGTGAGTGGGAGATGGGTTGAGAGGGAGATGGGTTGAGTGGCAGATGGGTTGAGAAGGAAATGGGTTGAGTGTGAGATGGGTTCATTGGGAGATGGGCTGAGAGGGAGATGGGTTGAGAGAGAGATGGGTTGAGTGGGAGATGGGTTGAGAGGGAGATGGGTTGAGTGGCAGATGGGTTGAGAGGGAGAAGGGTTGAGTGGGAGATGGGTTCAGTGGGAGATGGGTTGAGAGGGAGATGGGTTGAGAGGGAGATGGGATGAGTGGGAGATGGGTTGAGTGGGAGATGGGTTGAGAGGGAGATGGGTTGAGAGGGAGATAGGTTAAGAGAGAGATGGGTTAAGAGGGAGATGGGATGAGTGGCAGATGGGTTGAGAGGGAGATGGGATGAGTGGCAGATGGGTTGAGAGGGAGATGGGTTGAGAGGGAGAAGGGTTGAGTGGGAGATGGGTTGAGTTAGAAATTGGATGAGTGGCAGATGGGTTGAGAGGGAGATGGGTTGAGAGAGAGATGGGTTGAGTGGGAGATGGGTTGAGAGGGAGATGGGTTGAGTGGCAGATGGGTTGAGAGGGAGAAGGGTTGAGTGGGAGATGGGTTGAGTGGGAGATGGGTTGAGAGGGAGATGGGTTGAGAGGGAGATGGGTTGAGAGAGAGATGGGTTGAAAGGGAGATGGGTTGAGAGAGAGATGGGTTGAGTGGGAGATGGGTTGAGAGGGAGATGGGTTGAGTGGCAGATGGGTTGAGAGGGAGAAGGGTTGAGTGGGAGATGGGTTGAGTGGGAGATGGGTTGAGAGGGAGATGAGTTTAGAGGAAGATGGGTTGAGAGAGAGATGTGTTGAGAGGGAGATGGGATGAGTGGGAGATGGGTAGAGAGGGAGATGGGTTGAGACGGAGATGGGTTGAGAGGGAGATGGGTTGAGAGGGAGATGGGATGAGTGGAAGATGGGTTGAGTGGGAGATGGGTTGAGTGGGAGATGGGTTGAGAGGGTGATGGGTTGAGAGAGAGATGGGGTGAGTGGGAGATGGGTTGAGAGGGAGATGGGTTGAGTGGCAGATGGGTTGAGAAGGAAATGGGTTGAGTATGAGATGGGTTGATTGGGAGATGGGTTGAGAGGGAGATGGGTTGAGAGAGAGATGGGTTGAGTGGGAGATGGGTTGAGAGGGAGATGGGTTGAGTGGCAGATGGGTTGAGAGGGAGAAGGGTTGAGTGGGAGATGGGTTGAGTGGGAGATGGGTTGAGAGGGAGATGGGTTGAGACGGAGATGGGTTGAAAGGGAGATGGGTTGACAGGGAGATGGGATGAGTGGGAGATGGGTTGAGTAGGAGATGGGTTGAGTGGGAGATGGGTTGAGAGGGTGATGGGTTGAGAGAGAGATGGGGTGAGTGGGAGATGGGTTGAGAGGGAGATGGGTTGAGTGGCAGATGGGTTGAGAAGGAGATGGGTTGAGTGTGAGATGGGTTGATTGGGAGATGGGTTGAGAGGGAGATGGGTTGAAAGAGAGATGGGTTGAGTGGGAAATGGGTTGAGAGGGAGATGGGTTGAGTGGCAGATGGGTTGAGAGTGAGAAGGGTTGAGTGGGGGATGGGTTGAGTGGGAGATGGGTTGAGAGGGAGATGGGTTGAGAGGGAGATGGGTTGAGAGAGAGATGGGTTGAGAGGGAGATGGGATGAGTGGCAGATGGGTTGAGAGGGAGATGGGATGAGTGGCAGATGGGTTGAGAGGGAGATGGGTTGAGAGGGAGATGGGTTGAGTGGGAGATGGGTTGAGTTGGAAATTGGATGAGTGGTAGATGGGTTGAGAGGGAGATGGGTTGAGAGAGAGATGGGTTGAGACTGAGATGGGTTGAGAGGGAGATGGGTTGAGAGAGAGATGGGTTGAGAGGGAGATGGGTTGAGAGAGAGATGGGTTGAGTGGGAGATGGGTTGAGAGGGAGATGGGTTGAGTGGCAGATGGGTTGAGAGGGAGAAGGGTTGAGTGGGAGATGGGTTGAGTGGGAGATGGGTTGAGAGGGAGATGGGTTGAGAGGGAGATGGGTTGAGAGAGAGATGGGTTGAAAGGGAGATGGGTTGCGAGAGAGATGGGTTGAGTGGGAGATGGGTTGAGAGGGAGATGGGTTGAGTGGCAGATGGGTTGAGAGGGAGAAGGGTTGAGTGGGAGATGGGTTGAATGGGAGATGGGTTGAGAGGGAGATGGGTTTAGAAGGAGATGGGTTGAGAGAGAGATGGGTTGAGAGGGAGATAGGATGAGTGGGAGATGGGTTGAGAGGGAGATGGGTTGAGAGGGAGATGGGTTGAGAGGGAGATGGGATGAGTGGGAGATGGGTTAAGAGGGAGATGGGTTGAGACGGAGCTGGGTTGAGAGGGAGATGGGTTGACAGGGAGATGGGATGAGTGGGAGATGGGTTGAGTGGGAGATGGGTTGAGTGGGAGATGGGTTGAGAGGGTGATGGGTTGAGAGAGAGATGGGGTGAGTGGGAGATGGGTTGAGAGGGAGATGGGTTGAGTGGCAGATGGGTTGAGAGGGAGATGGGTTGAGTGTGAGATGGGTTGATTGGGAGATGGGTTGAGAGGGAGATGGGTTGAGAAAGAGATGGGTTGAGTGGGAGATGGGTTGAGAGGGAGATGGGTTGAGTGGGAGATGGGTTGAGAGGGAGATGGGTTGAGAGGGAGATGGGTTGAGAGGGAGATGGGTTAGGAGGGAGATGGGTTGAGAGAGAGATGGGTTGAGTGTGAGATGGGTTGATTGGGAGATGGGTTGAGAGGGAGATGGGTTGAGAAAGAGATGGGTTGAGTGGGAGATGGGTTGAGAGGGAGATGGGTTGAGTGGGAGATGGGTTGAGAGGGAGATGGGTTGAGAGGGAGATGGGTTGAGAGGGAGATGGGTTAGGAGGGAGATGGGTTGAGAGAGAGATGGGTTGAGAGGGAGATGGGTTGAGAGAGAGATGGGTTGAGTGGGAGATGGGTTGAGAGGGAGATGGGTTGAGCGGCAGATGGGTTGAGAGGGAGAATGGTTGAGTGGGAGATGGGTTGAGTGGGAGATGGGTTGAGAGGGAGATGGGTTGAGAGGGAGATGGGTTGAGAGAGAGATGGGTTGAAAGGGAGATGGGTTGAGAGAGAGATGGGTTGAGTGGGAGATGGGTTGAGAGGGAGATGGGTTGAGTGGCAGATGGCTTGAGAGGGAGAAGGGTTGAGTGGGAGATGGGTTGAGTGGGAGATGGGTTGAGAGGGAGATGAGTTTAGAGGGAGATGGGTTGAGAGAGAGATGGGTTGAGAGGGAGATGGGATGAGTGGGAGATGGGTTGAGAGGGAGATGGGTTGAGAGGGAGATGGGTTGAGAGGGAGATGGGATGAGTGGGAGATGGGTTGAGAGGGAGATGGGTTGAGACGGAGATGGGTTGAGAAGGAGATGGGTTAACAGGGAGATGGGATGAGTGGGAGATGGGTTGAGTAGGAGATGGGTTGAGTGGGAGATGGGTTGAGAGGGTGATGGGTTGAGAGAGAGATGGGGTGAGTGGGAGATGGGTTGAGAGGGAGATGGGTTGAGTGGCAGATGGGTTGAGAAGGAGATGGGTTGAGTGTGAGATGGGTTGATTGGGAGATGGGTTGAGAGGGAGATGGGTTGAGAGAGAGATGGGTTGAGTGGGAGATGGGTTGAGAGGGAGATGGGTTGAGTGGCAGATGGGTTGAGAGTGAGAAGGGTTGAGTGGGGGATGGGTTGAGTGGGAGATGGGTTGAGAGGGAGATGGGTTGAGAGAGAGATGGGTTGAGAGGGAGATGGGATGAGTGGCAGATGGGTTGAGAGGGAGATGGGATGAGTGGCAGATGGGTTGAGAGGGAGATGGGTTGAGAGGGAGATGGGTTGAGTGGGAGATGGGTTGAGTTGGAAATTGGATGAGTGGTAGATGGGTTGAGAGGGAGATGGGTTGAGAGGGAGATGGGTTGAGAGAGAGATGGGTTGAGAGGGAGATGGGTTGAGAGAGAGATGGGTTGAGAGGGAGATGGGTTGAGAGAGAGATGGGTTGAGTGGGAGATAGGTTGAGAGGGAGATGGGTTGAGTGGGAGATGGGTTGAGTTGGAAATTGGAAGAGTGGCAGATGGGTTGAGTGGGAGATGGGTTGAGAGAGAGATGGGTTGAGAGGGAGATGGGTTGAGAGGGAGATGGGTTGAGAGAGAGATGGGTTGAGAGGGAGATGGGTTGAGAGAGAGATGGGTTGAGTGGGAGATGGGTTGAGAGGGAGATGGGTTGAGTGGCAGATGGGTTGAGAGGGAGAAGGGTTGAGTGGGAGATGGGTTGAGTGGGAGATGGGTTGAGAGGGAGATGGGTTGAGAGGGAGATGGGTTGAGAGAGAGATGGGTTGAAAGGGAGATGGGTTGAGAGAGAGATGGGTTGAGTGGGAGATGGGTTGAGAGGGAGATGGGTTGAGAGGGAGGTGGGTTGAGAGAGAGATGGGTTGAGAGGGAGATGGGTTGAGAGGGAGATGGGTTGAGAAAGAGATGGGTTGAGAGGGAGATGGGTTGAGAGAGAGATGGGTTGAGTGGGAGATGGGTTGAGAGGGAGATGGGTTGAGTGGCAGATGGGTTGAGAGGGAGAAGGGTTGAGTGGGAGATGGGTTGAGTGGGAGATGGGTTGAGAGGGAGATGGGTTGAGAGGGAGATGGGTTGAGAGAGAGATGGGTTGAAAGGGAGATGGGTTGAGAGAGAGATGGGTTGAGTGGGAGATGGGTTGAGATGGAGATGGGTTGAGTGGCAGATGGGTTGAGAGGGAGAAGGGGTGAGTGGGAGATGGGTTGAGTGGGAGATGGGTTGAGAGGGAGATGAGTTTAGAGGGAGATGGGTTGAGAGAGAGATGGGTTGAGAGGGAGATGGGATGAGTGGGAGATGGGTTGAGAGGGAGATGGGTTGAGAGGGAGATGGGTTGAGAGGGAGATGGGATGAGTGGGAGATGGGTTGAGAGGGAGATGGGTTGAGACGGAGATGGGTTGAGAGGGAGATGGGTTGACAGGGAGATGGGATGAGTGGGAGATGGGTTGAGTGGGAGATGGGTTGAGTGGGAGATGGGTTGAGAGGGTGATGGGTTGAGAGAGAGATGAGGTGAGTGGGAGATGGGTTGAGAGGGAAATGGGTTGAGTGGCAGATGGGTTGAGAAGGAAATGGGTTGAGTGTGAGATGGGTTGATTGGGAGATGGGTTGAGTGGGAGATGGGTTGAGTGGCAGATGGGTTGAGAAGGAGAATGGTTGAGTGGGAGATGGGTTGAGTGGGAGATGGGTTGAGAGGGAGATGGGTTGAGAGGGAGATGGGATGAGTGGGAGATGGGTTGAGTGGGAGATGGGTTGAGAGGAAAATGGGTTGAGAGGGAGATGGGTTGAGTTGGAAATTGGAAGAGTGGCAGATGGGTTGAGTGGGAGATGGGTTGAGAGAGAGATGGGTTGAGAGGGAGATGGGTTGAGAGGGAGATGGGTTGAGAGAGAGATGGGTTGAGAGGGAGATGGGTTGAGAGAGAGATGGGTTGAGTGGGAGATGGGTTGAGAGGGAGATGGGTTGAGTGGCAGATGGGTTGAGAGGGAGAAGGGTTGAGTGGGAGATGGGTTGAGTGGGAGATGGGTTGAGAGGGAGATGGGTTGAGAGGGAGATGGGTTGAGAGAGAGATGGGTTGAAAGGGAGATGGGTTGAGAGAGAGATGGGTTGAGTGGGAGATGGGTTGAGAGGGAGATGGGTTGAGAGGGAGATGGGTTGAGAGAGAGATGGGTTGAGAGGGAGATGGGTTGAGAGGGAGATGGGTTGAGAGAGAGATGGGTTGAGAGGGAGATGGGTTGAGAGAGAGATGGGTTGAGTGGGAGATGGGTTGAGAGGGAGATGGGTTGAGTGGCAGATGGGTTGAGAGGGAGAAGGGTTGAGTGGGAGATGGGTTGAGTGGGAGATGGGTTGAGAGGGATAAGGGTTGAGTGGGATATGGGTTGAGAGGGAGATGGGTTGAGAGAGAGATGGGTTGAAAGGGAGATGGGTTGAGAGAGAGATGGGTTGAGTGGGAGATGGGTTGAGATGGAGATGGGTTGAGTGGCAGATGGGTTTAGAGGGATAAGGGTTGAGTGGGAGATGGGTTGAGTGGGAGATGGGTTGAGAGGGAGATGAGTTTAGAGGGAGATGGGTTGAGAGAGAGATGGGTTGAGAGGGAGATGGGATGAGTGGGAGATGGGTTGAGAGGGAGATGGGTTGAGAGGGAGATGGGTTGAGAGGGAGATGGGATGAGTGGGAGATGGGTTGAGAGGGAGATGGGTTGAGACGGAGATGGGTTGAGAGGGAGATGGGTTGACAGGGAGATGGGATGAGTGGGAGATGGGTTGAGTGGGAGATGGGTTGAGTGGGAGATGGGTTGAGAGGGTGATGGGTTGAGAGAGAGATGGGGTGAGTGGGAGATGGGTTGAGAGGGAGATGGGTTGAGTGGCAGATGGGTTGAGAAGGAAATGGGTTGAGTGTGAGATGGGTTCATTGGGAGATGGGCTGAGAGGGAGATGGGTTGAGAGAGAGATGGGTTGAGTGGGAGATGGGTTGAGAGGGAGATGGGTTGAGTGGCAGATGGGTTGTGAGGGAGAAGGGTTGAGTGGGAGATGGGTTCAGTGGGAGATGGGTTGAGAGGGAGATGGGTTGAGAGGGAGATGGGATGAGTGGGAGATGGGTTGAGTGGGAGATGGGTTGAGAGGGAGATGGGTTGAGAGGGAGATAGGTTAAGAGAGAGATGGGTTAAGAGGGAGATAGGATGAGTGGCAGATGGGTTGAGAGGGAGATGGGATGAGTGGCAGATGGGTTGAGAGGGAGATGGGTTGAGAGGGAGAAGGGTTGAGTGGGAGATGGGTTGAGTTGGAAATTGGATGAGTGGCAGATGGGTTGAGAGGGAGATGGGTTGAGAGAGAGATGGGTTGAGTGGGAGATGGGTTGAGAGGGAGATGGGTTGAGTGGCAGATGGGTTGAGAGGGAGAAGGGTTGAGTGGGAGATGGGTTGAGTGGGAGATGGGTTGAGAGGGAGATGGGTTGAGAGGGAGATGGGTTGAGAGAGAGATGGGTTGAAAGGGAGATGGGTTGAGAGAGAGATGGGTTGAGTGGGAGATGGGTTGAGAGGGAGATGGGTTGAGTGGCAGATGGGTTGAGAGGGAGAAGGGTTGAGTGGGAGATGGGTTGAGTGGGAGATGGGTTGAGAGGGAGATGAGTTTAGAGGAAGATGGGTTGAGAGAGAGATGTGTTGAGAGGGAGATGGGATGAGTGGGAGATGGGTTGAGAGGGAGATGGGTTGAGACGGAGATGGGTTGAGAGGGAGATGGGTTGAGAGGGAGATGGGATGAGTGGAAGATGGGTTGAGTGGGAGATGGGTTGAGTGGGAGATGGGTTGAGAGGGTGATGGGTTGAGAGAGAGATGGGGTGAGTGGGAGATGGGTTGAGAGGGAGATGGGTTGAGTGGCAGATGGGTTGAGAAGGAAATGGGTTGAGTATGAGATGGGTTGATTGGGAGATGGGTTGAGAGGGAGATGGGTTGAGAGAGAGATGGGTTGAGTGGGAGATGGGTTGAGAGGGAGATGGGTTGAGTGGCAGATGGGTTGAGAGGGAGAAGGGTTGAGTGGGAGATGGGTTGAGTGGGAGATGGGTTGAGAGGGAGATGGGTTGAGACGGAGATGGGTTGAAAGGGAGATGGGTTGACAGGGAGATGGGATGAGTGGGAGATGGGTTGAGTAGGAGATGGGTTGAGTGGGAGATGGGTTGAGAGGGTGATGGGTTGAGAGAGAGATGGGGTGAGTGGGAGATGGGTTCAGAGGGAGATGGGTTGAGTGGCAGATGGGTTGAGAAGGAGATGGGTTGAGTGTGAGATGGGTTGATTGGGAGATGGGTTGAGAGGGAGATGGGTTGAAAGAGAGATGGGTTGAGTGGGAGATGGGTTGAGATGGAGATGGGTTGAGTGGCAGATGGGTTGAGAGTGAGAAGGGTTGAGTGGGGGATGGGTTGAGTGGGAGATGGGTTGAGAGGGAGATGGGTTGAGAGGGAGATGGGTTGAGAGAGAGATGGGTTGAGAGGGAGATGGGATGAGTGGCAGATGGGTTGAGAGGGAGATGGGATGAGTGGCAGATGGGTTGAGAGGGAGATGGGTTGAGAGGGAGATGGGTTGAGTGGGAGATGGGTTGAGTTGGAAATTGGATGAGTGGTAGATGGGTTGAGAGGGAGATGGGTTGAGAGAGAGATGGGTTGAGACTGAGATGGGTTGAGAGGGAGATGGGTTGAGAGAGAGATGGGTTGAGAGGGAGATGGGTTGAGAGAGAGATGGGTTGAGTGGGAGATGGGTTGAGAGGGAGATGGGTTGAGTGGCAGATGGGTTGAGAGGGAGAAGGGTTGAGTGGGAGATGGGTTGAGTGGGAGATGGGTTGAGAGGGAGATGGGTTGAGAGGGAGATGGGTTGAGAGAGAGATGGGTTGAAAGGGAGATGGGTTGAGAGAGAGATGGGTTGAGTGGGAGATGGGTTGAGAGGGAGATGGGTTGAGTGGCAGATGGGTTGAGAGGGAGAAGGGTTGAGTGGGAGATGGGTTGAATGGGAGATGGGTTGAGAGGGAGATGGGTTTAGAAGGAGATGGGTTGAGAGAGAGATGGGTTGAGAGGGAGATGGGATGAGTGGGAGATGGGTTGAGAGGGAGATGGGTTGAGAGGGAGATGGGTTGAGAGAGAGATGGGATGAGTGGGAGATGGGTTAAGAGGGAGATGGGTTGAGACGGAGATGGGTTGAGAGGGAGATGGGTTGACAGGGAGATGGGATGAGTGGGAGATGGGTTGAGTGGGAGATGGGTTGAGTGGGAGATGGGTTGAGAGGGTGATGGGTTGAGAGAGAGATGGGGTGAGTGGGAGATGGGTTGAGAGGGAGATGGGTTGAGTGGCAGATGGGTTGAGAGGGAGATGGGTTGAGTGTGAGATGGGTTGATTGGGAGATGGGTTGAGAGGGAGATGGGTTGAGAAAGAGATGGGTTGAGTGGGAGATGGGTTGAGAGGGAGATGGGTTGAGTGGCAGATGGGTTGAGAGGGAGAAGGGTTGAGTGGGAGATGGGTTGAATGGGAGATGGGTTGAGAGGGAGATGGGTTGAGAGGGAGATGGGTTGAGAGAGAGATGGGTTGAGAGGGAGATGGGATGAGTGGGAGATGGGTTGAGTGGGAGATGGGTTGAGAGGGAGATGGGTTGAGTGGGAGATGGGTTGAGAGGGAGAAGGGTTGAGAGGGAGATGGGATGAGTGGGAAATGGGTTGAGAGGGAGATGGGTTGAGAGGGAGATGGGTTGAGAGGGAGATGGGATGAGAGGGAGATGGGTTGAGAGGGAGATGGGCTGAGAGGGAGATGGGTTGAGATGGAGATGGGTTGAGAGGGAGATGGGATGAGTGGGAGATGGGTTGAGTGGGAGATGGGTTGAGTGGGAGATGGGTTGAGTGGGAGATGGGTAAGAGAGTGATGGGTTGAGAGGGAGATGGGTTGAGGGGGAGATGGGTTGAGACGGAGATGGGTTGAGTGGGAGATGGGTTGAGTGGGAGATGGGTTGAGTGGGAGATGGGTTAAGAGAGAGATGGGATAAGTGGAAGGTGGGTTGAGTGGGAGATAGGTTGAGTGAGAGATGGGATGAGTGGAAGATGGGTTAAGTGGGAGATGGGTTGAGTGGGAGATGGGATGAGTGGAAGATGGGTTGAGTGGGAGATGGGTTGAGTGGGAGATGGGTTGAGTGGAAGATGGGTTGAGTGGGAGATGGGTTGAGTGGGAGATGTGTTGAGTGGGAGATTGGTTGAGTGGGAGATGGGTTGAGAGGGAGATGGGTTGAGAGGGAGATGGGTTGAGTGGCAGATGGGTTGAGAGGGAGAAGGGTTGAGTGGGAGATGGGTTGAATGGGAGATGGGTTGAGAGGGAGATGTGTTTAGAGGGAGATGGGTTGAGAGAGAGATGGGTTGAGAGGGAGATGGGATGAGTGGGAGATGGGTTGAGAGGGAGATGGGTTGAGAGGAAGATGGGTTGAGAGGGAGATGGGATGAGTGGGAGATGGGTTAAGAGGGAGATGGGTTGAGACGGAGATGGGTTGAGAGGGAGATGGGTTGAGTGGGAGATGGGTTGAGTGGGAGATGGGTTGAGAGGGTGATGGGTTGAGAGAGAGATGGGGTGAGTGGGAGATGGGTTGAGAGGGAGATGGGTTGAGTGGCAGATGGGTTGAGAGGGAGATGGGTTGAGTGTGAGATGGGTTGATTGGGAGATGGGTTGAGAGGGAGATGGGTTGAGAAAGAGATGGGTTGAGTGGGAGATGGGTTGAGAGGGAGATGGGTTGAGTGGCAGATGGGTTGAGAGGGAGAAGGGTTGAGTGGGAGATGGGTTGAATGGGAGATGGGTTGAGAGGGAGATGGGTTGAGAGGGAGATGGGTTGAGAGAGAGATGGGTTGAGAGGGAGATGGGATGAGTGGGAGATGGGTTGAGTGGGAGATGGGTTGAGAGGGAGATGGGTTGAGTGGGAGATGGGTTGAGAGGGAGAAGGGTTGAGAGGGAGATGGGATGAGTGGGAGATGGGTTGAGAGGGAGATGGGTTGATAGGGAGATGGGTTGAGAGGGAGATGGGATGAGAGGGAGATGGGTTGAGAGGGAGATGGGCTGAGAGGTAGATGGGTTGAGATGGAGATGGGTTGAGAGGGAGATGGGATGAGTGGGAGATGGGTTGAGTGGGAGATGGGTTGAGTGGTAGATGGGTTAAGAGAGTGATGGGTTAAGAGGGAGATGGGTTGATTGGGAGATGGGTTGAGAGGGAGATGGGTTGAGTGGGAGATGGGTTGAGTGGGAGATGGGTTGAGTGGGAGATGGGTTAAGAGAGAGATGGGATGAGTGGAAGATGGGTTGAGTGGGAGATGGGTTGAGTGAGAGATGGGTTGAGTGGAAGATGGGTTGAGTGGGAGATGGGTTGAGTGGGAGATGGGATGAGTGGAAGATGGGTTGAGTGGGATATGGGTTGAGTGGGAGATGGGTTGAGTGGAAGATGGGTTGAGTGGGAGATGGGTTGAGTGGGAGATGGGTTGAGTGGGAGATGGGTTGAGTGGAAGATGGGTTGAGTGGAAGATGGGTTGAGTGGGAGATGGGTTGAGTGGGAGATGGGTTGAGTGGAAGATGGGTTGAGTGGGAGATGGGTTGAGAGGGAGATGGGTTGAGTGGAAGATGGGTTGAGTGGAAGATGGGTTGAGTGGGAGATGGGTTGAGAGGGAGAATGGTTGAGTGGGAGTGTGGGAACCGACCTGTGAGATTTATATATATTTAATTATATGAATTTATATAGAATTTATATTTACGTTAATTTGTATAATTCGATAGCAATTTGTATAATGATAAGTGGACTGTATTTCAGCAATAATCTCATAATCTCACAAATCGATCCTCTACACATTAGGGGGGGGTTTATATTAATTTAATATATATATATATGCAGCCAATTAAACTACAGTATTAGACTACATACATTTAAAAGGTTCCTTATCTTATAGTACAGCAGGTCTTAGTCCACCAGGTATAACTAGGGTGTAGACACCACATTTTCCCTCTTTGAGGTAGCTTCCATCATCCTGGTAACTGATGCACAAAGCATGCTTCCTCGTCTTGACCTGTTAAAAGGGCGCTAGCTGTAAAGCCAGAATCCTATATATGACAGGTATATCAGAGAACACTGTACATGGAACAATGAAGACCTGGCTTAATTACCTTTAGTATGAGGCTATATCGTGCTCTAACCGGTTCACCCTATATACACTGACATTAATGGCCATAAATGAAAGATACATGGGTTTCGGAAGAACACTTAACTTGATTTGTTGACAGCGTGTTGATAATGGTACACCTTTGGTTTCCATAACACTACGTCCAAGTAAATTAACAGGAGCCGAATTTGCTCCCGTGAGCCTCTGTGGTCTCAATATAAACAATGGCAATGTCTAACACTCCATACTACTGATGCTACTGGCCGACATTGTCCAGATATAATAGGAGCCGAAATTGCTCCACGCGTCTCGGAGGTGACAACAACAATCGCTGCCCCTCCTTCCTCCCTGACGCCTGGCTTACATTGACCAGATGACAGAAAGTGATAGAAGGGTCACATTTACTCTACTTTAATATTGATAATTAAGTTAATTTATATGAGATGTTTTATGATGGTAAAGTCCAAAGACTAATGTATTTAAGAATAATTCCCACCATAATAGGTGGTGAATATAATAGTATGTGGTGATGATATCCCGTTTTCTTTAGACGGTAATTCCACTACAAGTTACGTTTTCTATGGGTTAACTTGTTTATACAACACAGCTATTATCTGTCTGTATGATATATTAAATGGTGTTGGATTTTCCGACAGGGAGATGGGATGAGTGGGAGATGGGTTGAGTGGGAGATGTGTTGAGTGGGAGATTGTTTGAGTGGGAGATGGGTTGAGAGGGAGATGGGATGAGTGGGAGATGGGATGAGTGGGAGATGGGATGAGTGGGGAGATGGGATGAGTGGGAGATGGGATGAGTGGGAGATGGGATGAGTGGGAGATGGGATGAGTGGGAGATGGGATGAGTGGGGAGATGGGATGAGTGGGAGATGGGATGAGTGGGGAGATGGGATGCTTGGGGGATGGGTTGAGAGGGAGAAGGTTTGAAAGGGAGACAAGGACTACCCTGGATGGGATACCTACACAACAAGGTATCCCATCTAGTTATAATAAACAAGTAATTATGTTCTATTTTATGAATCAAACACAAAAAGGAGATTTTTTTTTATTTATTTCTAATGAATAAAAAATTCGGTGTGAGGCGTTCAAAATTTTATTTATAAATTGCGGGTCAGTTGAAAAGTTTGGGAATCTCTCTATTTGGAAATCTTTGGGAAGTTAGCTCTCTGACGACAAACAATGTGCAAGTCTTCTCCTGTTAGTGATAATTATAGAACTTGTGCACGTAGCTCTTTCAGTGTTTTTCCATGTATGGGTGCACTGCAATGTTTCCACTCCGGTCAGGTTTGATAAATCATCCTCTAACAGAACGCATTTTTAAAATGCAGCTAAACTACAGCCTGTAAACATTCTGTAAAATTTGCAATGTATGCTCTCGTTGCTGCGTCATGGCCTCTGGAACCCCGAACGCCAGCTGATTGTTTTCTAGCATGTGGCTGCTTCCTGGATGACTGGTTTCATCGCAGCCTTAGACACGAGACATCAGCGGGTCGTGCAGAAGTATTGGGCATGCTTCTCCCATCCATTTTTCGTACTGAACAAAGAGCAGCTTCGAAAAAGAGAGGTGTGATGTCTTTGGGGGGCGTCATCAGCCAAGCACATGTTGGGAAACCTTGAGAGGTGGGCTGGGAGGCTCTCTGCGACATCATCAACTGTCGGGTACAGCATTTGTTTCATGTTGTGGGGGTCTTAGTGCCGTAAAGCCTCCTGCTGCTCCAAGCGGGAAAGACATGGCTGCTTTAGGTGATCAATGTCCCATGTAAGGAAGGAATGGGGAGGGAATTATGAGGGGAAAGCGCCAAGCCATTACGACTATATAGCCCTTTGAATCGTTCAGGATAAAGATTTGGGATGGGACGGGGGGGGAGGGGGGGGTGTAGGAATGGTGCCCAACGAATTGGAAGGTCGAGGATTGAACGCCGACCTGCATGAAGCGACACAGTCGCTCTACCGTTCAGCCCAAGTGGTTGGACAGTCCCAGGTCAGGAGTCAAGATCCCGCGCCTCGACCATGTGTCTATGAACGCATCCATCATCTTTTAAGACGGATGACAGTGTCACATACTTGACAGTTACCTCTAGGAATGGTACTTGTCTCCCTCTCAGGACAGTAGGCCATCTTCATGTTCAGTACGACCTGCAACATGTCAAGATGACTGGGGGGTGCCAATCTCTTCCAGGCTGAGAGGGGGGGGGGGGGGGCGGAGGCTCTGTGCCATGTCGCACTGTAGTTAAGAAAAAGCCAGTTACCACCGTAATTGTCTGGGCTCATCACCAGGCTTGGCGGTAATTACGAACTAAAACTTCAGTCAATTGTTTCGTCAGCTGGTTATACGGGCGGCAAGATTTGGCCTCCTCTTGCTTGGACAGCTGTTATGTGGGGGTGGTGGTGGGTGTTAGGTGTGGAGGTAGGTGGTTATGTGTGGTGGTGGGTGCTTGGGTGTTATGTTGGGTGGTTGTGTGTGGTGGTGGGTGGGTGAGTGTGTGTAGTAGTGGGTAGTTGGGTGTGATGGTGGGTGGTTGTGTAGTAGTGAGTGATTGTGTAGTGGTGGGTGGTTGGGTGTGGTGGTGGGTGGTTTTGTAGTGGTGGGTGTTTGGGTGTGGTGGTGAGTGATTGTGTAGTGGTGGGTGGTTGGGTGTGGTGGTGGGTGGTTGTGTAGTGGTGGGTGTTTGGGTGTGGTGGTAGGTGGTTTTGTAGTGGTGGGTGTTTGGGTGTGGTGGTGAGTGATTGTGTAGTGGTGGGTGGTTGGGTGTGGTGGTGGGTGGTTGTGTAGTGGTGGGTGTTTGGGTGTGGTGGTGGGTGATTGTGTAGTGGTGGGTGTTTGGGTGTGGTGGTGGGTGGTTGTGTAGTGGTGGGTGGTTGGGTGTGGTGGTGGGTGGTTGTGTAGTGGTGGGTGGTTGGGTGTGGTGGTGGGTGGTTGTGTAGTGGTGGGTGTTTGGGTGTGGTGGTGGGTGGTTGTGTAGTGGTGGGTGTTTGGGTGTGGTGGTGGGTGGTTGGGTGTGGTGGTGGGTGGTTGTGTAGTGGTGGGTGGTTGGGTGTGGTGGTGGGTGGTTGTGTAGTGGTGGGTGTTTGGGTGTGGTGGTGGGTGGTTGTGTAGTGGTGGGTGGTTGGGTGTGGTGGTGGGTGGTTGTGTAGTGGTGGGTGGTTGGGTGTGGTGGTGGGTGGTTGTGTAGTGGTGGGTGTTTGGGTGTGGTGGTGGGTGGTTGTGTAGTGGTGGGTGTTTGGGTGTGGTGGTGGGTGGTTGGGTGTGGTGGTGGGTGGTTGTGTAGTAGTGGGTGGTTTTGTGTGGTTAATAATCTCGAGTATGCATTTACCCCGAGAGACTAAGGACCCCTAACCTATCAGAACGAGGCAGTAACAATGGGAGTCTTTTCTCTATATAACAGATAACTTCACCTTCCTGACAGAAGAAGCGCCGCACTAGTTGCGGTTTGGTCACGGTGGGACCTGACCAGTATGGTCAAGGTGGGACCTGGCCAGTATGGTCAAGGCAGGACCTGGCCAGTGTGGTCAAGGTGGGACCTGGCCAGTGTGGTCAAGGTGGGACCTGGTCAGTGTGGTCAAGGTGGGACCTGGCCAGTGTGGTCAAGGTGGGACCTGGCCAGTATGGTCAAAGTGGGACCTGGCCAGTGTGGTCAAGGTAGGACCTGGCTAGTGTGGTCACGGTGGGACCTGGCTAGGGTGGTCACGGTGGGACCTGGCCAGTATGGTCAAGGTGGGACCTGGCTAGTGTGGTCAAGGTAGGACCTGGCTAGTGTGGTCACGGTGGGACCTGGCCAGTATGGTCAAGGTGGGACCTGGCTAGTGTGGTCAAGGTAGGACCTGGCTAGTGTGGTCACGGTGGGACCTGGCTAGTGTGGTCACGGTGGGACCTGGCCAGTATGGTCAAGGAAGGACCTGGCCAGTGTGGTCAAGGTAGGACCTGGCTAGTGTGGTCACGGTGGGACCTGGCCAGTGTGGTCAAGGCAGGACCTGGCCAGTGTGGTCAAGGTAGGACCTGGCTAGTGTGGTCAAGGTGGGACCTGGCTAGTGTTGTCACGGTAGGACCTGGCCAGTGTGGTCAAGGTGGGACCTGGCTAGTGTGGTCAAGGTGGGACCTGGCCAGTGTGGTCAAGGTAGGACCTGGCCAGTGTGGTCAAGGTAGGACCTGGCTAGTGTGGTCAAGGTGGGACCTGGCCAGTGTGGTCAAGGTGGGACCTGGCCAGTGTGGTCAAGGTAGGACCTGGCCAGTGTGGTCAAGGTGGGACCTGGCCAGTGTGGTCAAGGTGGGACCTGGCCAGTGTGGTCAAGGTGGGACCTGGCCAGTGTGGTCAAGGTGGGACCTGGCCAGTGTGGTCAAGGTGGGACCTGGCTAGTGTGGTCAAGGTGGGACCTGGCCAGTGTGGTCAAGGTGGGACCTGGCCAGTGTGGTCAAGGTGGGACCTGGCCAGTGTGGGACCTGGCCAGTGTGGTCAAGGTGGGACCTGGCTAGTGTGGTCAAGGTGGGACCTGGCCAGTGTGGTCAAGGTGGGACCTGGCCAGTGTGGTCAAGGTGGGACCTGGCCAGTGTGGTCAAGGTGGGACCTGGCCAGTGTGGTCAAGGTGGGACCTGGCTAGTGTGGTCAAGGTGGGACCTGGCCAGTGTGGTCAAGGTGGGACCTGGCCAGTGTGGTCAAGGTGGGACCTGGCCAGTGTGGTCAAGGTGGGACCTGGCCAGTGTGGTCAAGGTGGGACCTGGCCAGTGTGGTCAAGGTGGGACTTGGCCAGTGTGGTGGGGCAAGCATGAACCCCCAACTTACATTCTTTCTGTGCCGGGTCGAGACCTGTAACGAAACTTCTTATTTTTGATGGTACTGACATCTTCATATTTTGTAAACTTTTCCTATTGAGTGCAACTTATTAGACTTAGGTGGTTGTAGTTACCTGCCAGCACAGTGTAGCAGATAAACCACGTGTTCGATGACGATAGGGGAGACGAGGCAAAGGGTACACAGTAACCAGAGCGTAATGGGCAAGTCACCAGAGCATAATGGGCAAGTACAGCTGGCGGTTCTGGAGAAAGGAACAGCATTTGAAAAAAAATAATGTGAAGTTTTAACTGTTAGTAGGCAACATGCGATCATCTAAGATGCATTTTGAAGCAATGTTAAGGCAATTGTTTCCAATATTGTACTAGCCATTTTCTCCTGCCTTTGATATCTTTTTGTAACTGTGATCGGGGTGAAGGTACACAATAGTATCCCAGCACATCCAATTCACTTAACCTCGGATCGGGAGCAAAAATTGCGTCTTTCATGCACTGGAGTGATCTTCTCTGTTAATTTGCTGGCAGACATCGCCGACGATGAGAGTGCCTGAAGTGTCACCGGGGTGACTTTGCTTGTGTCTATCATACAAAGTCTCAACTGTAGAGTTGCTTGGTTCGATTGACACACCTTAAAGTCAACACTGAATGCCTCTCAGAATTCTGACTTCATGGTCAAGTTACGTTGATTCTGATGTATTTTGTCGTAGGTGAATAGTTTTTAAGATGTCCGTCAGTCTATACCAGGTTGGGAACTTTGTGAGAAGGATAAGACTAACGGGGATCCAGCATTTATATTGAAGGATAGAGGCCTATGTGCTGCTCTGAGAGGCTGTACTTTCATCTTTGGGTAATAACTGTCTAACATTACTCTTTCAATTTTATTTCCAGTCGTGGGTTCTAAATTTTGTGGTCAAATTTACTGTCTTGCTCTGTCTAACCTATGTATATACTATACATAACAGATTCTGGTCATAAATCCTCTCAAGCAGACCTTCCTCGAAATCCACTCAAAATACTCTTGCGATTCTCTTCGGTCAAATGCACTCAATATTTTATTCGTCTAAATATGTTTCACAATTAATATCCAAAAATGGCTCTCAAGATGTCTTCCAAAAAATGCATTCAAAACACCCACCCAAAAAATGCACTGACAACACCCATCCAAAAAATGCTCTTCAGATATCCACGCTCAAAATGCTCTCTAGTTTTCCCTTTTCAAGTGCACTGAGGAGTGTCTTCAAAGTCTGGGCCAGCTCTGCATGAGAGAGAGTCCGGACTGACTGTTTTAATCCTAAACGTCACATAGTAAGGCAAAAGTTCTTGTATAATGCCAGAGATCAGCGGCTGAATATGAATGTATATACATTTTTCGAGCCTTTCAGAAACAAGAAGAAAGTGTTCAAAACTAAAGTTTGTCTATTGAGAATGAAATTTGAGGGGCCTAGATTTTATTTAATAAAGAACGAGTTTTTTGGAATTTATCATACACGTGTGTGAGTGTTTTAGTAGTATCAGTATTATGAATAAAAATCTTTTTTAAGATGCTGGAAAATCCTGCTAGTTCATTTGTACATTAGAGTAGTTTAAGCGTCATTCATCTGTTTAAAATATTGTAGAGTTCCTTGTAATGCTTATGGAAGTGGTGTTTGTTCCAGTGCAATTTTATAACGCGTGAGCAGTTTCCTACTTTGTCTGTGGTCATGTGGTCCCTGGCTATGAGACCTTGATCCTGAGGTTCTTGACCATGTGGTCCCTGGCTATGAGAACTTGATCCTGAGGTTCTTGACCATGTGGTCCCTGGCTTTGAGACCTTGATCCTGAGGTTCTTGACCATGTGGTCCCTGGCTATGAGACCTTGATCCTGAGGTTCTTGACCATGTGGTCCCTGGCTATGAGACCTTGATCCTGAGGTTCTTGACCATGTGGTCCCTGGCTATGAGACCTTGATCCTGAGGTTCTTGACCATGTGGTCCCTGGCTATGAGACCTTGATCCTGAGGTTCTTGACCATGTGGTCCCTGGCTATCAGACCTTGATCCTGAGGTTCTTGACCATGTGGTCCCTGGCTATCAGACCTTGATCCTGAGGTTCTTGACCATGTGGTCCCTGGCTATGAGAACTTGATCCTGAGGTTCTTGACCATGTGGTCCCTGATAATGAGGCCTTGGTCATCAGGTTTTTGGTGCTGATAACCCTGTTCATGTGGTCCTGATCCTGATGTCCTTGTGAATAAGGCCTTGGTCTTGAGTACCTTAGCCACAAGTCCTTGGTAATGAGAACCCTGGTCAGGAAGTCCTTGGTAATGAGGTCCCTGGTCAGGAAGTCCGTGGTAATGAGGTCCCTGGTCAGGAAGTCCTTGGTAATGAGGTCCCTGGTCAGGAAGTCCTTGGTAATGAGAACCCTGGTCAGGAAGTCCTTGGTAATGAGGTCCCTGGTCAGGAAGTCCGTGGTAATGAGGTCCCTGGTCAGGAAGTCCTTGGTAATGAGGTCCCTGGTCAGGAAGTCCGTGGTAATGAGGTCCCTGGTCAGGAAGTCCGTGGTAATGAGGTCCCTGGTCAGGTGGTCCTTGGTAATGAGGTCGCTGGTCAGGAAGTCCCTGGTAATGAGGTCCCTGGTCAGGAAATCCTTGGTAATGAGGTCCCTGGTGTTACGGTGCCCTCTCCTATTTCTTTTGTTTGCCGGCTAAAAGAGTCATATCAGCTCTCCCTACTGATTCTCTGAGGTTCAGGGAGTCTAATGATATATGTGGCGACCAGACCGGCTGCCAGTTAAGGGAGAAAGTTACATTATAAGTTGTAAGGGGAAATTGGCACCCTGATATAAAATGAAAGAGTATCCTCTAATGCAGATATGACCTTTTGGAATGGATACTAACTGATCGCGGATTGGCCGACTTAGGTCGCGGGCGACCAATCAGGGCCCGCCATGACGTCACCGAGTGCCCCGGGCGGCGCCAACGTCAGAGTTGACCTGACCGTGAAGGCGAGAGGACGCACCTCGGTCAGCTCTCAAGGATTTGAGGCTCTACAAGCCTTTCTTAGTGGATTAGAGCCGGCTATCGCAGCCCATCTTACGTATTGAAGACCCCACGCTTCTGGGAAGCAAAAAGGAACCAAGTTTATTGAGCAAAAGAGTGCCAAACTTGGATAATATTCGGCGACGACGCTGGGCGGCGAAGCTGGACGTTGAGGGCCTGGAAAGGTGTGGCGGGCAAGCCTAGCTGTGACCGGGTCACATCCACTGAGGGTTTTGGAAGGACGACACTGTTCCTAGGACAAGGAGCAACGCCTTGTAGAAGGGGCTCGTGTGGGAAAATAGTGATTAGCTCAGTGCCCATCGATGAACCAGGAATGGGGTAGCTGAATCTCTGGGATTGGAACGGCGACGACGCGAAGGCTCCACGACACCCGAGGACCTGTGGAACGTTCCTGGATCGTCAAGGACCGACTCAGGAAGCGTGAGAACCTCACACCATCGAGGGACAGGCGTCGTGAGCCAGGAATGTAAGGTAGATCATTTTCCCTCCCATTACCCCTTGTGTGAGTAGGCTAGTTAGGCCACAATATTCACTTATGTATGTGGCAATAGGACATTATTACTTTAGTAGTAGAATAGGCTGCAGGGCAGCTTGTGTCCAGGACTGTCAGAGGGGACAGTGGGTATGGATGGCAGGACAGTGAAGAAGAGGCGCCGACGTGGTGAAGAGGCCCTCCTGTGAGAGAGTGTGGGACTTCTGTCTTTCTGCCCAGTTGAAGGAGTGTTGGAGGTCGTGGAAGAAGAGGCTGACGATCTCCAGACTTATTATCCTTATTTTCATATTCATGTATTACTTGTGATTGTATGTGTGTTCATGTAATTTGCATCAGTAAATTTACACTTTTATCATTGTGTTTAAGTGTGCCTCCATTATAATATTTCTCTATGAGCATACACGAAGGTTATCATAGTACCACCTAGGGAACAATACATTCTCTATAGAAGTTCTTTTTGCCTGGAGAGTGGTAAAGACAGCACGGACCTATATAAAAGTGTACCCTTAGCCATCCGATCAGTATCAGTGCCTGATTGGTGGCAACTAGTAACGTGGTGGCTAGGGAGAGGTAAAGCCACACAGACCTTCCTGGGAGAGTACCCTGGGCCGACAGTCTAGTAGCAGATCTATGGGAGTAGCAATCTTCTGGCTACAAACAATATATAGTACTCCCACTGAACTGCATTGCTGGGGTGCAGATATAATAACCCAGCTGGCGACCTTGTTAAGAAGAAGATAGAGAAAACAGGCAGGAAAGGAGTTACTGCAACCTTTTTCTCTAACAGGCAAGACTCAGGGAGGTTATGGTTATAAGGTAAGCCTGAGTCTTCCTTCACTCCTCCACGGGTCTAGGCCGGAACTGTTAACAGTAGTTTCCCCGTGTTTGACTGAAGGGCTTCTAGGGTGAATCAGTGGCACCCCTTTTGTGGTGGAAGCAAACACCTGCGGAGGTGGGCATTGTTGGTCCTCTCCTGTGTGACCAAGGAGACTCCGGTGAATCCCGGGAGTCGGAGGGGCTGAGTATTCGGCCTTTTGAGCCCCTAGCAGCCGAGTGCTAGTAGAGCCCCGGCCCGCCCCCGTGACACTGGTCAGGAAGTCCCTGGTAATGAGGTCCCTGGTCAGGAAGTCCCTGGTAATGAGGTCCCTGGTCAGGAAGTCTCTGGTAATGAGGTCCCTGGTCAGGAAGTCCCTGGTAATTCGACTAGGTCCCTGGTCTCGAAATCCTTGGTAATGAGGTCCTTGGTCTCGAAGTCCTTGGCAATGAGGTCCCTCTTCACGAAGTCCCTGGTCAAGAAGTCCCTGGTAATGAGGTCCCTGGTCACGAAGTCCTTGGTAATGAGGTCCCTAGTCACGAAGTCCTTGGTAATGAGGTCCCTGGTCAGAAAGCCCTTGGTAATGAGGTCTCTGGTCAGGAAGTCCTTGGTAATGAGGTCCCTGGTCAGAAAGCCCTTGGTAATGAGGTCTCTGGTCAGGAAGTCCTTGGTAATGAGGTCCCTGGTCAGGAAGTCCTTGGTAATGAGGTCCCTGATCAGGAAGTCTTTGATAGTGAGGTCCCTGATCAGGAAGTCCTTGGTAATGAGGTCCCTGATCAGGAAGTCCTTGGTAATGAGGTCCCTGGTCAGGAAGTCTTGGTTTCGAGGATTCGTCCTTAGCTCCTTGGTCATGGGGTCTCTACCAGCTCTCAGCATATTACAACCTGAGATGTCGAATGCAGGTTCGGAGCTTCAACTGCTTTCCTATACAGCATTATACGTCCAACAATGACCGCAGGCGTTCCACATGTCTCCTGTTTACTTGGACAATTTTATCTTTATTTTTTTTCCTTCTATGAATTCTGTATGTAACTTATTTTACCACTATTTTTTGTAGTACACTGTATCATTGCTTTTGAGCATGTTGTGGTGTAGTGGTCTTGGGAGTGTGCTAGGGAGTACAGAGTGTGCGGGTTAAAATCCTTTTTATCGCTCCTACTTCGTAGGAGCTCTTACTCCTACAAAGATTACCATACAGCAGGACAGCCTTTGGTGCAGTGAACCTGAAGCAGGATAGCCAGTGGTGTAGTTGACCTGATTAATCTTAAGCAGGACAGCCAGACGTAGAGTTGATTACATTAATCCTTAGCAGGAGAGCCAGTGGTAGAGTGTCTTAGATTAATCCTAAGCAGGACAGTCAGTGGTAGAGTGGCGCTGATTAACATTAGGAAGGTTAGTCAGCAGTGTAGTAAACCCGATTAGCCTTAAACAGGAGAGCCAGTCGTGTAGTAGATCAGCCTGTCCCCTCATGTCATGCATCACAGTTTTACCGCAATCGACTAGTTCGTCAAAATTATTATTTTAATCATTATTTTATTATTTTATTTTATTTCAAATTAATGCAAAATAATTCTGATGCTTCCTAAGAATCTGCCTCTAATTGTCAGCCGAGTTGCTTAGGCTCGAATGTTTCTGCTTTGTCAAAGGACGCATTTTTTCTACCAGTCACAAATTGTTAGAATTTGCTAAGGAGAGAGAACCTTCCCTCCACAGGCAACAGTTTCTTTTCTCAACCCCCAGCAGTAGAAGGATGGGTCGACTGGACTAACGATCACAGACTCGTATCGCCTCTCCTAGCAGTAACTGTTGGGTCTGGACTCAAATTGCTTGGGTGACTGTATCCAGGGGGGAAAATCGTTTTAAAATGAGCTCGTAGTTTAGTGTTGAGTTTAGAGGTAATCGTTCTCTGGAGGGTCATTATGACAATAACAGGATAATACTGGTCAGTCAGCGAGTATACGTTTTGTCAAGAACTCAACCAGTAGTTATACTTTAGTCCTGGATACAACCAGCAAGAATACATAAGTCCTGAACATAAGCAGGAGGTACACTTTACTTCCAAGTACAACAAGTAGGAATATTTAAAATCCGAACACAACTAGCAGGAACACTTTAGTCCTGGACACAACTAGCAGGAACACTTTAGTCCTGGACACAACTAGCAGGAACACTTTAGTCCTGGACACAACTAGCAGGAACACTTTTGTCCTGGACACAACTAGGAAACATACTACACTGCTGAGAGCCACATGCAGGCACTATAATCCTGATCATACTACACGACTAAAGTAAACTGTCAGTGAGTGTACAAAACATCAAGTCACACCACTATCTTCTAACTAGAACAATTCTCAAAATAAAAAATAAACAAACTGCATTGTAAATGATATATCCTCCAAGGATAGCGTAAATGTTATCCTTCTTCAAATAAATCCCAGAATTACAGGATTGGAAGCTGAATATTACATGTAAAAAAAAAAATAATAAATCATTTATTTTCCAATGATTCAGATACGCTAAATTACCATATATGCGTATTGGAGTTAAAAACTTTGAATTTTTGTACCAAGCAGAGATCACCAGTGTTTTCCTCGGGCACATTTCTTAACAAAATGCAAACTCTGATGCAACAAAATACTTCGCTTACCCCTTCAGTGTGGCGCAGAGAGCTTCCATTGTTGATCTTCAGCAAAGAAAAAGAACTTTAAATAGGGTGTTTAATTAGAAGTAAGAACTTTCTGGGCACCGGGGAGGTTTAGACTTTTCATGAACTACAAGCCAGCAGGGATTGAAAGTCTGAGGAAACAACTGTGAATCTTACCTCCCAGCAGGAGTCAGAGGTTGAACTCCCAGCAGGAGTCAGAGGTTGAACTCCCAGCAGGAGTCAGAGGTTGAACTCCCAGCAGGAGACAGAGGATGAACTCCCAGCAGGAGACAAAGGATGAACTCCCAGCAGGAGTGAGAGGTTGAACTCCCAGCAGGAGACAAAGGATGAACTCCCAGCAGGAGACAAAGGATGAACTCCCAGCAGGAGTGAGAGGTTGAACTCCCAGCAGGAGTCAGACGTTGAACTAAATAGCAGGAGTCAGAGGTTGAACTCCCAGCAGGAGTCAGAGGTTGAACTCCCAGCAGGAGTCAGAGGTTGAACTCCCAGCAGGAGTCAGAGGTTGAACTCCCAGCAGGAGTCAGAGGTTGAACTCCCAGCAGGAGACAGAGGTTGAACTCCCAGCAGGAGTCAGAGGTTGAACTCCCAGCAGGAGTCAGAGGTTGATCTCCCAGCAGGAGTCAGAGGTTGAACTCCCAGCAGGAGTCAGAGGTTGAACTCCCAGCAGGAGTCAGAGGTTGAACTCCCAGCAGGAGTCAGAGGTTGAACTCCCAGCAGGAGTCAGAGGTTGACCTCCCAGCAGGAGTCAGAGGTTGATCTCCCAGCAGGAGTCAGAGGTTGAACTCCCAGCAGGAGTCAGAGGTTGAACTCCCAGCAAGAGTCAGAGGTTGAACTCCCAGCAGGAGTCAGAGGTTGAACTCCCAGCAGGAGTCAGAGGTTGAACTCCCAGCAGGAGTCAGAGGTTGAACTCCCAGCAGGAGTCAGAGGTTGATCTCCCAGCAGGAGTCAGAGGTTGAACTCCCAGCAGGAGTCAGAGGTTGAACTCCCAGCAAGAGTCAGAGGTTGAACTCCCAGCAGGAGTCAGAGGTTGAACTCCCAGCAGGAGTCAGAGGTTGAACTCCCAGCAGGAGTCAGAGGTTGAACTCCCAGCAGGAGTCAGAGGTTGAACTCCCAGCAGGAGTCAGAGGTTGAACTCCCAGCAGGAGTCAGAGGTTGAACTCCCAGCAGGAGTCAGAGGTTGAACTCCCAGCAGGAGACAGAGGTTGAACTCCCAGCAGGAGACAGAGGTTGAACTCCCAGCAGGAGACAGAGGTTGAACTCCCAGCAGGAGTCAGAGGTTGAACTCCCAGCAGGAGTCAGAGGTTGAACTCCCAGCAGGAGTCAGAGGTTGAACTCCCAGCAAGAGTCAGAGGTTGAACTCCCAGCAGGAGTCAGAGGTTGAACTCCCAGCAGGAGTCAGAGGTTGAACTCCCAGGAGAAGTCAGAGGTTGAGCTCCCAGCAGGAGTCAGAGGTTGAACTCCCAGCAGGAGACAGAGGTTGAACTCCCAGCAGGAGTCAGAGGTTGAACTCCCAGCAGGAGTCAGAGGTTGAACTCCCAGCAGGAGTCAGAGGTTGAACTCCCAGCAGAAGTCAGAGGTTGAACTCCCAGCAGGAGACAGAGGTTGAACTCCCAGCAGGAGTCAGAGGTTGAACTCCCAGCAGGAGTCAGAGGTTGAACACCCAGCTGGAGTCAGAGGTTGAACACCCAGCAGGAGACAGAGGTTGAACTCCCAGCAGGAGTCAGAGGTTGAACTCCCAGCAGGAGTCAGAGGTTGAACACCCAGCAGGAGTCAGAGGTTGAACTCCCAGCAGGAGTCAGAGGTTGAACTCCCAGCAGGAGACAGAGGTTGAACTCCCAGCAGGAGTCAGAGGTTGAATTCCCAGCAGGAGTCAGAGGTTGAACACCCAGCAGGAGTCAGAGGTTGAACACCCAGCAGGAAAGTGAAATTGAGCACCCAGCACGGAAACGAAAATTTGTGCTTATCTGCGTTATAATAAACAAAAACAAAATCATTATTTGTATTTAAAATTGTCAGCATATTCTTAGTTTTCATTCAGTAATGATGTCTGTGGCTCCGTGGTCAGTACATCTGTGTCTGACACTTTCACTGTCATGCACCCCTGGTCATGTCCCGGGGGTTGATTCACGCGACGGGTCAGAGACGTTTGAGGAACGTTTCTTTTCACCTGATATTAGTGTTCACCTGGCAGTAAATAGGTGCCCCTTGAGTTACAGACACGTATAAAATGCAAAACTATGTAACACAATTCTCGTTCCTGGGAAGTAAGTGTTAGTTTGAGATTACTTACGCTTTCAAAGTATAGAAAATGTCTCTTATTCCACTTAAACTTTGCTGTGACCTTTGACCCCGGCATCTTAAGACAGCTTAGCTTTGTCTTGAGGGGTAACTGAAGGCTGCCGTCTCATTATCTTGTGTGCTAACACATTGTTTAAAAAGAAGATTATGTTGGTTGGTTGTGGGGTTGTGTCGTGTGTGGGGTTGTGTTGTGTGTGAGGTTGTGTCATGTGTGGTGTTGTGTCGTATGTGAGGTTGTGTCGTGTGTGAGGTTGTGTCGTGTGTGGGGTTGTGTTGTGTGTGAGGTTGTGTCATGTGTGGTGTTGTGTCGTATGTGAGGTTGTGTCGTGTGTGGGGTTGTGTCGTGTGTGGGGTTGTGTCGTGTGTGGGGTTGTGTTGTGTGTGAGGGTGTGTCGTGTGTGAGGGTGTGTCGTGTGTGAGTTTGTGTTGTGTGTGAGGGTGTGTCGTGTGTGAGGGTGTGTCGTGTGTGAGTTTGTGTTGTGTGTGAGGGTGTGTCGTGTGTGGGGTTGTGTCGTGTGTGAGTTTGTGTTGTGTGTGAGGGTGTGTCGTGTGTGAGGTTGTGTCGTGTGTGGGGTTGTGTCGTGTGTGAGTTTGTGTCGTGTGTGGTGTTGTGTCGTATGTGAGATTGTGTCATGTGTGGTGTTGTGTCGTATGTGAGGTTGTGTCGTGTGTGAGGTTGTGTCGTGTGTGAGGTTGTGTCGTGTGTGAGGTTGTGTCGTGTGTGGGGTTGTGTCGTGTGTGAGTTTGTGTCGTGTGTGAGTTTGTGTCGTGTGTGGGGTTGTGTCGTGTGTGGGGTTGTGTCGTGTGTGAGTTTGTGTCGTGTGTGGTGTTGTGTCGTGTGTGGTGTTGTGTCGTGTGTGGGGTTGTGTCGTGTGTGGGGTTGTGTTGTGTGTGAGATTGTGTCATGTGTGGTGTTGTGTCGTATGTGAGGTTGTGTAATGTGTGAGGTTATGTCGTGTGTGAGGTTGTGTTGTGTGTGAGGTTATGTCGTGTGTGAGGTTATGTCGTATGTGAGGTTGTGTAATGTGTGAGGTTGTGTCGTGTGTGAGGTTGTTGTGTGTGAGGTTGTGCTATGAACATAACATTAACAAGGGTGGCAGGTGAACATAACATTAACAAGGGAGGCAGGTGAACATAACGTTAACAAGGGAGGCAGGTGAACATAACATTAACAAGGGTGGCAGGTGAACATAACATTAACAAGGGTGGCAGGTGAACATAACATTAACAAGGGTGGCAGGTGAACATAACATTAACAAGGGTGGCAGGTGAACATAACATTAACAAGGGATGGCAGGTGAACATAACGTTAACAAGTGTAGGCAGGTGAACATAACATTAACAAGGGTGGCAGGTGAACATAACATTAACAAGGGAGGCAGGTGAACATAACATTAACAAGGGAGGCAGGTGAACATAACATTAACAAGGGAGGCAGGTGAACATAACATTAACAAGGGAGGCAGGTGAACATAACATTAACAAGGGTGGCAGGTGAACATAACATTAACAAGGGTGGCAGGTGAACATAACGTTAACAAGGGAGGCAGGTGAACATAACATTAACAAGGGTAGGCAGGTGAACATAACAGTTAACAAGGGAGGCAGGTGAACATAACATTAACAAGGGAGGCAGGTGAATATAACATTAACAAGGGTGGCAGGTGAACATAACATTAACAAGGGAGGCAGGTGAACATAACATTAACAAGGGAGGCAGGTGAACATAACGTTAACAAGTGTGGCAGGTGAACATAACGTTAACAAGGGTGGCAGGTGAACATAACGCCAGTGCAGCTGGAGAACGCCAGAAACACACTATGAACAGCGCTGCCAAGGTTCTCACACAATATTCTGAATGTCAAAAACCAGATGAATTTTATCTGAGGTTTCAGTAAGATAATATTGAAGAGAACATTATTAGTTAGGTAACCTTGACTGTGATTACCTTACTAATAATAATTGTTAGAAAGGTAACCATAACTTCTATAATTGTGGCTAAGGTAACCACAACTACTATAATTGTGGTTAAGGTATCCAGGCTCAACTTAATAATTTAATATAATTAAAACTCTCGCTAAGATCAGAGAATTAGAAGGTGGTTTTGGGCGGGTGTGGGATGGATAGGTAAGAGGATGGGTTGATGGATGGAGGGATAAGTTTGTGGATGAATAGGAGGATGGATGGGCAAACGAATGAGTTGATGGGTGGGTTAGTTAATGGATGGATATACTGGTTGGTGGAGGGGTGAATCAAGTTATTGATTGATGATTAATGGGTGTGTTGTGGATGGGTTGGTGGATTAGAGGAGTTAATTGATAGGCGACTAGATGGGCTGATGGATCGGTTCATGGATGGGTTGATGAATGGGCTGATGGATGGGTAATGGATGTGTGTTTGGACGAGTGGCTGGATGAGACGATGGAGGGATTTTTTTGTAGTTTGATTGGTGATTTACTGAATGATTTGAGTGCCTGTATGGATTAGGTAGTGAATGGGAATGGAGGCATAGATTGATTCGCAGAGGAAGGTTTGGATGGATGAATGAGTAATTCGTTGAATATTAAACCTTTTTTAAGAATTGGTAATGGGATGGATAAGGCTCGAATTGGGTAGGTGAAGGTTTGGATAAGCCTGGCAATAGGTGAAGGTATGGATAAGCCTGGCAATAGGTGAAGGTATGGATAAACCTGGCAATAGGTGAAGGTATGGATAAGCCTGGCAATAGGTGAAGGTATGGATAAGCCTGGCAATGGATAAAAAATGAATAAGTAATCGCTTTAATATATATATACAATATTTGACACCTGATGTGTGATCGAATAATTGGGAAGGGTCAATAGGATTAGTGAATATAAAGCCAATAGATTTGTCCTGTATATACCACTCAGAGTGACTGACAGATGTTCTGTCTATCTGTCAACCAGTCTTAATAACCCTCGTGTTTGGGTGACCGGCAAGAAAGGAGGAGGGAAGGTGGGTGTCAAGCAAGGTGGCTGGGAGGGATGGGTGTAGGAGGGTGGGAAGGGAGGCGCCCCTACAGCACCCAGAGTGGAGAGCACAGGGGCCAGTGTGCGTCTGGTCGCTGTGTTGTGAACACCGGCGCGCTCCCAGCCTTCCTTGGCTGGTGTTTCCCGGTGCGGCCGCCGTGGCTAAGCCTTCCTGATGCTCTTCTTGTGAAGGGGGCGGATCCCCCGAACATATTCCCGTTGAAACTCTCAGTTAACACTTTGAGAGGCGAGCTGTGCTTGGTAAAGCGGAATGTCCAATTATAATTAGTTTTATATAACAGTAAACTACGTGGCAGGAAGTGGGCCACACTATGCCGGGTTGAGTGATGTGAAGGGGTTGAAGGGCAAGTGTTTTTACTTGTGTACTGGACGTCTTAAGTAAGCTCTTATCTCTGTGATTTTAAGTACCATGGTGTGACGTACACGCTTGAAACAGTAGAGTGCTGTCGATAATTGCTATATACAGAAAACATTCAGAGAATAATCAGATCACATCTGTCAAATGAACTAATTACTGGTCGTTGTTCTGTTAAGAAAGAAAACAACGAAAACCCGATAGACTAAAAGAGAATAAGAATAAAATTTGACGCTCCACAAAAACTTGCTTTACATGATATAAATTCTCTATGTGGAGTTGTTGGGTCTTGTTGTACAATGTTCTTGGCTGCAACTGATAGAATAACATCCCAAAAAACATGCCACCGTCTTTGCCAATATTTTTTTTCTGTGAAGTTAGCCTTGTGTAATGAATAGGAGATTTTTCGGTTGAACCTCTGTAATTTATCCCACAATTATGATAGACTTTTAATTAATAATTACCTATTGCGAGATAATATTTTTGAATACGTGGGAATCATGACAATCATTCATGCAAGGCCGAATCGTCCATTGTGGCTGTCTGAACCATGCAATAAGTAGCACTGAAGGAACACTGGGAACCAAAAAGTAGCGGACAACACCACCTCATCGTGTTCCAGGAGAAGGTGAATAAGTCCATGAGAAGATCAATGAGTGCTATGGTTCCCCTCTGAAATATTCATCTCGCATTTCGAAGTATCAAGGAGCATGTGACGTCCCTTAAATGGAGTTCTAGCATGAGCTCTCACTGTAAGTGCTGCACGCCCACACCAATGATGAGTTGGTTATTAACCTCAGACAGATATTTGTTTTATTGATCTCTGTTCCTTATTCCTCTACCCAGCCAGCCAGCTAGACAGTTGAACATTCCTCCACCCACCCTGCTAGTTAGATAGTTGAACATTCCTCCACCCACCCTGCTAGTTAGATAGTTGAACATTCCTCCACCCACCCTGCTAGTTAGATAGTTGAACATTCCTCCACCCACCCTGCTAGTTAGATAGTTGAACATTCCTCCACCCACCCTGCTAGTTAGATAGTTGAACATTCCTCCACCCACCCTGCTAGTTAGATAGTTGAACATTCCTCCACCCACCGTGCTAGTTAGATAGCTAAACATTCCTCTACCCACCCATCCACGCAGCTAGATAGATGAACAGTCCTCCACCAACCCAGCTAGCTAGTTGAACATTTCTCCACCAAGCCAGCCAGCTATATAGTTGAAAATTCTTCCCCCCACGTAGCCAGCCAGCTATATAGATGAACATTCCTCCACTCACTCAGCCAGCCAGCTTGATAGTTGAACATTTCTCGACCCAGCCAGCTAGCAAGACAGTTGAACATTCCTCCACCCAGCCAGCTAGCTAGACAGTTGAACATTCCTCCACCCAGCTAGCTTGCTAGACAGTTGAACATTCCTCCACCCAGTTAGCTTGCTAGATAGTTGATCATTCCTCCACCCAGCCAGACAGCTAGCTAGGCAGTTGAACATTCCTCCATCCAGCCAACCATCTAGTAAATAATTCATCCACTCACCCAGCTTGATAGTTAACCATTCCTCCACCTTCCTAGCTAATTAGTCTACTAATCCTCCACCCATCCACTTTTGCTAGTCATGCAATCCTCCAGCCAGATAGACAATGGACCCTTAGTTTACGTAGCCACATAGCCAATCAACTATTCTCTCTATCCGTCAGTGTGCTAACCCATCCCTAAAGTCACACTTATTTCCTCACACCTGTAATAGTCAACAGTTATACAGTATTCAGGAAATGGTTGTCATTCTGGAATATATCTGAAGGGCTTGTATATTGCTCCAAATCCTTGCCACTCCAACCCCGATTTAAATTACGTTTATTTCCACTCTGACATCTGGTAATAAATCAATCCTCTGCACCCATCTTCAACTCACTCACCAATCCAGTCACGGGCTGTGTGTCCACTCATCTTTCTGCATGATTAATTTGTACGTATATATATATATATATATATATATATATATATATATATATATATATATATATATATTATATATATGTATATATATATATATATGTATATATTATATATATGTATATATGTATATTATATATATGTATATATATATGTCGTACCTAGTAGCCAGAACGCACTTTTTGGCCTACTATGCAAGGCCCGATTTGCCTAATAAACCAAGTTTTCCTGAATTAAATATATTTTCTCTAATTTTTTTCTTATGAAATGATAAAGCTACCCATTTCATTATGTATGAGGTCAATTTATTCTTTATTAGAGTTAAAATTAACGTAGATATATGACCGAACCTAACCAACCCTACCTAACCTAACCTAACCTATCTTTATAGGTTAGGTTAGGTTAGGTAGCCGAAAACGTTAGGTTAGGTTAGGTTAGGTAGGTTAGGTTGTCGAAAAAACATTAATTCATGAAAACTAGGCTTATTAGGCAAATCAGGCCTTGCATAGTAGGCTGAGAAGTGAGTTCTGGCTACTAGGTACGACATATATATATATATATATATATATATATATATATATATATATATATATATATATATATATATATATATATATATATATATATATATATATTCTGTATGATTAATTTGTATGTATATATATATATATATATATATATATATATATATATATATATATATATATATATATATATATATATATATATATATATATTATATATATATTATATATATATATATATATATTATATATATATATATATATATATATATATATATATATATATATATATATATATATATATATATATATATATATATATATATATATATATATATATATATATATATATATATATATATATA